>NW_024061723.1:0-97076 GCF_016432855.1 Salvelinus namaycush | reverse complement strand
ATACTGTCAGAAAACGTAGAATGGATGCTGAGACTTTTCTTGTTTGCTGGGTGGTGCTCACACCTAGACTTGGGGAGCAACATTGGGGACTGCAGAGACTGGCTGCCTAGATAGCAGGGGCGTTTGTACTTCTGTTTGAGATATCCTCTCTGTCTAACGCTGTCCATGGACTTGTAGTTCATCAGATCAACCAGATCATTGAGAAGTACTTTCTTGACTGTCACGTCTACTTGGCAGTCGATGGTGAGAGCAGGGCTGTAGTTAACCTCTAGTAGCCATGGCTTAAATTTGGCATCAATTAGGATGTCAAACCCAAAGAGCTCAACACTGTTGGGACTGGAAGGTACGGATGGGGCTATGGTGAGCAAAGTTAGTGTGACAATGTTGTTGATCTTTTGCCAGAGGAACAGTTCATTGATACCTTGGCTATGAAGAAAGCAGCGGAATTTACTCATAGTCCACTTACATCCTTGTCCCACTCTCTCTTTGTCTGTTGTGTAGAAGGGGCCAAACTTATTAATGCTCGTGTTGGTCAGGTGAGAATAAAGGTTGTCCAAAGATGTCAAATTGTATTTCTCAGTCGCAAAGCGTACCAATCCCTCCTGATGCATGTAGATGGTGAGGGGCTGAAAACTTTTCACACAAACATAGATCCGAAGGTCAAATTTGTACCCTGAGATGAGGAGAGGATTGCTGATGTATCTCTGAACGATCACTGAGGAGTCATACACCAAGTCTCTGATGTCCTCAAAGATAAAGACGCCCCTGCCTCTTGATAGATCCACTGGCTTGCAGATCCAATACCACGACCTGCCTCCATTCTTCAAACGATGCTTGGTGTACTCTGCCAGAAACCTGGTGTAATCATTGGGGAGGATGAAAGTTGTCGGGCTGAAGTTGTAAAGACCCGAGCCGAACGTCCCTCTCATTCTCTTCAGGTTTCTGGCCAGGCAATCCTTGCGGGTGATGCCCACAGTCTTGGGGTGATGGTTGAGTCTCTGCCATGGCAGTATGTTCTCATAGTCTGAGTTGTGGAAGGCTGAGGTGCGCCAGTAGAGGTTCCAGTCTCCCTCCTCCTGCTCCTGCTCGTCATACTCCTCCCAGCCTCTTTCCAGCAGCACCTCTCTCACCAGCTCTGGGGCTCCCTCGTGTAGCCGGAACACCAGGGGTGTGGGGCCACACACCCCTGCGGCCATACCAGGTAAGCAACAGTCTGATCCTTCACTAAAAAACAACAGTACCATTATATTGATGAGGTTACAAAATGAGTCAGTTTATTCCTAACTTGGAAGGTAAACTGTTGCCATCAGACCACTCCCTTACACTCCCTTATTATTTCTTAGAAATTGCTCTTTGCTTGTAAGATATTTGTGAATACATTTTAATTGAAAACAATCATTGCAATTCAAATCATTTTGTTCCTATGCAATCAAACCTAGGCTGTAAACTTCTAGTCTGGGGGCCAGTCTCTGTAACATCCAACTCTTTGTAATCTGTGCTGGGTACCAGTCTCTGTAACATTACACTCCTTGTACTCCGTGCTTGGTACCAGTCTCTATAACATTCCACTCCTACTCCGTGCCATGCGCCAATAGCTAAACAGAGACTGGCAGTGGCAACCAACCAGGCTAGCAGGCTTCACACATGGGCGTTAGAATTCAACATATGATTAATGAACCTCGATTACCGTCACACATCTCACTGGAATTGTCCAATATCGTATTTACATTCTACCTACCTTGATGAGAGATCTCTTCTTTTTAAACACAGGCACCTCTCGCCCGGTCCCGAGTTTTCTTCAGTTCTGCGAGTGTTATTAAGACCTCTACGCCTGCCGGTCATCCGTGTTGCTAGGTGAACCCACTGCCGCGCGAAAGAGTGTAGCCTAGTCATGTGGTTCGAGCAGGACAGGTGGAGGTCAGTTTTTCATGATTCAATGTAGCCTACAGTAACAATGGATGTGACTTCAATTCGATTTGAAGTCAATTAGCCGACATTTGAAGATATAGTCAACGATTTTTTCCGAAAAAAAGTTTTTCCCACTTCCACTTTTACTGGTGAATACTGAATACATGAAGTTCAAGTTGTTGTTTTTGCTACCCACATTCATACCGAAATACTTTGGTAGCGGGTAACATCAGTTAATAGGCAGTAATACACTATTTCAACCATGTAAAAAGAACCATGTTGACCCCGCTACCAACATAAGGGACCGCTATACATATAACCTATACTTGACATACTAAAAATTGTATGTATATTTCTCATAATTTTCACAGCATACATATCTATTTACATGAGAGCTGTATTCCACATTGTCTATTTAATACAGTCAAGATTTGTAGACTTCTACTACGTCTTGTAGTTTCTGTGGTCGGGTCAATGTTATATCCCTCTAAGGTTTGGACTTAATTTCCCCCTCTGTAGAATTTTTTCTCTTTTGAATTCCACCCCACCATAGAGTACAACTGCCACAAGTAGAACTCCAGCCAGGATGTAGAGCTTGATTTCCAGAGAGGAAGTTTCTGAGCGCATAAAACACTACAAATCCCACGGACTCCCATAGTCGATAGTTAGCAAATGCTACCTCCTTCTGGTCATAAAAAAGAACTCCATAGAATGCTGAAAAATGGAAAGAAAGCTTACATTTTTTGTTCCATCTGAACAGCCGGTAAAAGTTATAACATCGGTGGCTCAGTGAACTATGGACAGGTCAGTAACCTTGTCTGAAAACTGTTAGCTTCCAGAATAAATGCACAGCACAGTTTTTTTTTTTTTTTTTTTTTTTAGCTCAGAGGGCTAACAGTCTTGAGGCATGTGGGTGACCTGGATTCAATACCTAGTTGGTCACACATTATTAAAGGTTAGGCAATCATGACTACAGGAAAAGGGTAACTCACCCTTGATTTGTGTCTGCCATACAGCATCTGCATTGCCCCAGAGAGCAGGAAACACAAATAACACAGGCAGCTGGTCTGGGTGAGGCCTCCAGAACAACAGAGCCAGGCTAAGGGCTGCGTGTCACTGAAGCTGGAAGAGAGTTACACTAATACCGTAAGTAGAAGTGGATCATCAAAGTGATTGTTGATATGTTAAAATGTATCGTCTGGTGTTTACATTGTCCCCCCTTACCAAATGAAATAATGCTTCTCTTCCAATGTATTGTGACAGCTTCCCAAAAAGTATAGAGAATAGGGAAGTTGTGGCACCAAAGCAAATCATTACATAGCCAACAAAATGTATCCCCAAAGCACATGTGGCATAACTCTAAAAAAAGGTACATAATGTGGTCAGATACAGGGTTTTTCCTGAACAAAACAAATGTCTTAGTTTTAGTGATTTTAAAATGTTTTAATTACTATTGTCAGCTTTAAGGAATGTGTTTCGAAAAAATGTGCGTAGTAACTTACACCGGTGTAGTCCGCAGTAAGGAAACCCACCTACAGATCAATGTATGAGGTCAAAAGGAGGAGAAGAACTTGTCTCTTATCTCGAAGTTGTTTGAATGTGTCAAGTTATACAGTACATAAGGGCGCTTTGTTGCCCTTAGAGTCCAGTTTATTTTTGCTGTTTATGTTATCCAGGAATGCAGCCACCGGAATCATTGCCAGAAGATTAACACCAGCAGAATATACAGTAGATATTTCTGCTGTGATGTTTGTATAGCGCGAGAGGAGGGGATTGTTTCAGTGATTGACATATGATTGATACGGTTACAGTGGGGTAAACATAAGGTATGTCCTCCTATGATTACATTTTTACAGGGCAGCTCACATAGGCAGCAGCCTGACAGAGTGTTCACAGACTTGTCATCAGGTCTGGTGGAGTTTATAATTACTGCGCTAGAGCTTCCAGTACTGGACACTCCACAGAGCTGAGCTTCACCTTGAGTTACATTCACTGTAAGGAGAGAGAGACAGGTCACATTTCTGTGAGACACAATAAGAAAGGATATGAAGCTGAATCTCTGTTACTTCCCCGGTTTCTGTGTTGTTGTGGGTTTGTGTGTATATGTATGTATTTCAGGAAATGGCTTCCTGGATTCTCCCAAGCAGCTGATTGGTCAGCCCCATTGCAGATTGGAGCTGACCCTGACCTCTCGTCAGGGGATACAGCTGTCTGCAATTACAGACTCCTTCTCCAGCTGTATAAAAGCCTGTGTTCCTTTGCTCAGAAAAAGAGCTTCTGGGTATGCCCCAGTATTGTTTGTTGCGCAGACAGAGCTTGTTGGTATGTTCTGTGTTGGTTGTTGCTCAGAGACAGGTTTTGTTAAGTATTTTGTAGTCGCTGCTTCTGAGGTATGTGTGTGCCAATAGGACGCAGTGTTTTTGATTATTGGAATTGTCTACTTACATTTGTATTATTCTGTTTAATTTGTTCCCAGGGGGAAGGGGAAGGCACCTTGGGAGTGCTTAGGCAAGAGGCATGTGGGCATACATTTACCCATAGTATGTACTCTGTCTATGCACACTAGGTAAGACCTCGGTGGACCATCCCCCCCTGTATTTTGGGTAGTGCGCCAGCTGGTGCTAGTTAGGTAAGTTGTGGGTAGGTAAGGTAGGAGAAGGGGCTCTTTAACTTTAACTTTCTTTGCTTTGGTTCCGTCCAGGGCCTTTTTCCCTGAAGGAATAAATTGTGAAGGAATAAATTCCCTGTTAATGGTAAAATTCTGTCTGTCATCCTTACCCGCACCTACAGTCACATACCTCTTTCACTCCACGGGGAGTTGAGTGTAGCAGGGTGTTGCGTTCCCCCCTCCAAGAGGCGTGCGTAACAATCTCTTTATGGGAAGTTGATTATTTGTCTGCTATTTTATGGTAAGCCATAACATTTATGAACACTGCACAGGTAGTTAAAATGTTTAGTTATCTGTGCTTGTATCTTGGCCAAATATAAGGGATGACATCAGATTTCCCCATACAGAAGACAACTGGTACAAGAGGGGAAAATATCCCAAAGTAGTGATTGACTACATCCTGACTTTTTGTTTTGTCTTCTTCTGCCTACAGGTTGCCTGTAGTGGTGAGATATGTGATGGCAGCAGACCACAGTGGCAATCCTCCCAAACAAATTATCACTGAGACTGGGATCAGGCTCGCCCTGAAAGAAAACAGCTCAGTAAACAGCTGCTCTTTGCAAAACAAAGAAATTTAGTCTTTATTAGATTGAATTGACATACTGTATGTCTGGGCTCACTGAGAGCAAGATCATCATACCATTATGGAAAGAAGCTTCCAACTGTATAGATCACATAGCTGCAACAATAGTCCATTTGCAGCCCAAGTCGTATAAGGCTTGGTGTGAGAAACAGAGGACAGGATAATGCACGAATAGGCAATCCCCTCCGAGTTCAAACTATTCTGAAAAATATAACATCATTTGGGATTTACTAACAGGATATATTTACTATAAATGCAATCCTATGAATAAAAAAACAACCTGTTGGTCTCAGTAGTTCCAGATGTACTACTGACTAACCACCTTCAAAGACTCTGACATATGATATAATTGGTTATGGGATATTTACCTGCATGCTCTAGAGACTTCCAGTTGCTGTGAACATCAGCAGTAATCCACAAGAAACAACACATTGTTCATATTTCTTCCCATTTTCCTCAAAAAGAAGGATCAGTTAATGACAGAAACACTAAGAATCTATGAAATCCTCTATATCCAGACACATTTCCAGACACTTGAAGATCTATCTTTTGGACTGGAACAGACATATACTTACAGCCCAGTGCTAACATTAAATATCTGCTCGGTAATAAATAATGGATTTAATGAGTTACCTAAGTACAGTAAGTTCCTTATTAAACTTCATTGATATTATGAATGGGGTTTCACGTCATTTTTATTGTAAAAAGCATCTCACATATGCTGATAGCCACACTATGGCTGAGTACATTTGACAATGCTGTCATCATGGAGACAATGTTCACAATGTTTTATCACTGTATCAGTAGGTGTGGACATTTTGTCACAAAGCAAAGCCACATCATACATAACATAGTATTACATATTTTTCAGTAATAGCTTTACCATCCTCGATAGAAGTTTCCAACTGTGTACACAACATTGCATCCCATCGCAGCAACAATGGTCCATTTGCAGCCCAGGTATTTTATAACCAAGGGGGCAACAAACATGGAGGACAGAATGATGGAGGCAAACTGCACACTTGCTGAGGCCACACCTACTCCTTCTTCAGTGTTCAAACTGCTCTGTAACGTAGTAGTAAAAGACAAGGAACAAAGTTTATTCATACAGCTTTTATGAACAACAGTTATGGAAACCCCAGTAATAGTTATGACATTGACTGGGATAGGCCTGTTTGTTTAACATATAACGCTTTACGATGCATTTGAAGACATTGTCTACATAAGTGAATGTCATAAACAATAACAAATTAGAGATTCCAACCATACTAATAAAATAACAGATGTTGCTCAAATATTGATCTGGTTTAGGGTATATGCATGCCTCAATGTAATTCTACCAATACTTACCTGTAGATTCAGAAGGCTTCCAGTTGCTGTAAACAACAGCAAGAATCCAAAGGATACAACCAGGACATTTTACATACTTTGGCCCATTTTCTCTATGGTTATGCTTGTCGATATTCAACAGTGGTTGTGAGTCAGGGGGTCAATACAGCAGTTCATGATGTGCAATCTAATATAAGCTCAGAGTAGCTACACTTTTGCCCTGAAGTACGTCAATTAGTCATTTATGAACTTAATTGTTCTGCAATACGCAACTAATTGAATCATGTCGTTGATGCAATGTTTTTATTGGTGGGTTTTGTAAAATCATTTTTAAATCAGCTCTATGCCTTAAAGCAATGTGGTAAGTCAGACATACGATTAAAATGAGTGCCTTGTCACAGTTTGATGTCCCAAGTGTGGCTTTTCATTGGCGTTGTATTAAGAAATACCCCTACAATGAACACAGTGATAAATACAGGAGCATGTATCACTGTAAAAAATAGCAGTAGTGAGAGATTCAAGAAGTAATTGTACATTCATTCCCTTTTGTATTTCCAGACACCATCAAAAGCAAAGCACACCATAAGTCTTTCACTGAAAGGTAAATCAGTTGTTTTTATTGAACATTTGCTTGTGGTTGAAGAAGCACAGAGCCACCCTGAGTAGCCTCATTGTAATGCCAAAAACAATTATGTAAGGGAAGTTTCATTATTCGTGATGACCCTGCTGTGCTCTACCACTCGTATTGTTGCCACAAAGACTTTGGACTACAGAACAACTGGTTATTAAATAGTTTTAACTCCATGGTAGATTCAAGTTTGTAATCTGCTTCATTAGTGACTCAGTACTGTATTCCACTCTCAGTTAAAGTTTAGCATAACACGATGTAATTTGAATTCAACATAGCAGCCAAGACATAAAAATAAAAATCAATTTTAAAAATCTGAATTGTACAGGGATTCTGCATAAAAAGTGCAACCAGAGAAAATGAATACACATAATTCAGGGTCAAGATGTTGTGAGAATAATACATTTATAGAGATCCACAAAACCTCTCATTTTGTCATACTAGAAAAGTCTCCCATTGGGGTTGGCATATGACAGTGGCAGAATGGTGATCTCCAGATCTCTCTCACTAGGTGTCATTCCCTCACATACTGTACATAACAAATCCACGTCTTGTCTACAAGCTGGTCTGATTGAGGATGTGATCTCCCTTTGCTGAGAAGTCTGTATCGTATATTCCCTCCTCCACTGGAAGAGTAGGATTCTTGCGTTCTTGGAACTCCACCCACAAATAGGTTACCATGGAGAGGATCAGAACTCCCAGGAGGATGTAGAGCTTGATGTCCAAACAGATGAAGGTACTGTAGGCGAAGGCTATAACGAATCCCAGGGATTCCCACATACGGTAGTTAGCGAATGCTGCCTCTTTTTGTCTGGGGAAGAGAACCCCGTACAGTGCTGCAAACAAGAACAAAACCCTTGTTACCTCAGTCCTGGACAAAATGTTTGATGTACCTAACATGTAATACATAAATGATAGCTCAACTCACAGTTGGTTTGTGTCTGCCACACAGCATCTGCCAGGCCCCAGAGGGCAGGAAACACAAAGAACACTGGCAGCTGGTCTGGGTGAGGCCTCCAGAACAACAGAGCCAGGATACAGGAAAAGTTGGTCACTGCAGCTGTAAGAGAGGTGAGTAGTGAGTGATTTTGACTTTACATATGAGTTCTGCAAATGTAGGATCTAAATTATAATCCATATGTCCTGTTGCTGCAGGATTATGTTCCTGCTGTAGCAAACTGGCAAAAAATTAAGATCCACATCTGTATACCAATGATGTTAATGTCTTTATTGGAAAGCTCTTCTTACCCACGCAAAACAGTGGGGCTCTTCCAGTGTATTCTGCCAACCTCCCAAATATAAAGGAACATAACGAATTTGTGGCTCCAAAACATATCATCGCATATCCAACATAATGGATTCCTAATGCACAGGTCACATAGTTCTGCAATGGAAACACACCAAAGGAAGGTCACACGCATTACTTTTAGCCACTCTTACGTTGATTAATAATTCTTCCATGTTGGATTCCTAGTGGCAGAGTATGAACCATATGTCTTGTCGTCACCTCACCTTTGTGTATTCACCGGAGAGGAAACTCTGTTCAAAGCCACTGTACATGGTCAAAGGGATGAGAATGACGAGTCTCTTGTCCTTCAGGAGTGTGAATGTGGCCAGGAAGGTGCTCCAGAATGGTTCCCTGTTGTCCCTGAACTCCCGGGCCTGATCTCTGTCTATGTTATCCAGAAATACTGCCACTATGATCATGGCCAGCACACCCACTCCTGAAACACAACAGTTGCACACATTGAACATAGTCGCAGCAGAACAATTCACTAGCATCAACTTACAACACTGAGAAACAATAATAAGTTCTTACCAATATAGCAGCCGACTAGCGTCCAAACCAATTGTTGTGCTGGCTTTTTGGTCGTGGAGTTTGAATTGATATCAGCACACACACCTGCACCACAATATTGTAGAGCTTCATGGGAGATGTTAGCTAGGAGGACATAAAGATATTATGACAGATAGTACCATAGAGGATGGTTGGACAAGAACAAGTGTCATAAATGTAGACTACACATGATTGACTTTAGCCTACAGTTAGCCTTTAACTTAAAAATGTTACTACTTTCACAAACAAGTTGCATCTGTTCTGTGTGCGCATGTGTACGTAAGTGTGTGTATGTGTGCACTTCCTTCTTACTTATATTTTTATCTGAACCGAATATCAACGACGACATGAGGTTTCCCCATACAGCCGAAGACTGGAATATCAGGAAGAATATGCCAAAGTACTTATTGATAACATCCGCTGCCTTCTTGTTTTCTTTAGGGGCCTGCAGGTTGCCGCTGATGGTGAGAAGGGTACACTTGGCAGACCAGAGTGGAGACCCTCCCATACCCAGGATCACAGAGGTGGGGATCAGAGTATACCTGAAAGAGGACAGATTGATATGGTTAGCATCAGACACCCTGCCTACTGTTTGTAAGCTTAAATCTCTACTGACAGACCAGGAAGCATAGCAGACCAGGGTAGGATTCATACAATGTGTGTAAACAACTTTGCCAATGGACACTACTCTCATATGATTTGTTTCATTAACTCACATTCGAGTAATAATCCCAACTCTACTTGGTAATAACAAGTTAATACACACAGTCACATTCACCCTCACTCACACACTCATTACTGACGCCACACACTTATACCCACATGCACACACGCCCTCACTCCTACGCTGCTTCTAAAATCGATATATTACGACCATTATGCTGCTGTTCATTGATTATTCATTGTCATTACTCATTACCATTAGTATCTATCTATTTATCCTGCTACTGGTCACTATTACTCCTGTTTACATGTATATATTACCATTAGTATACTACCATAAGTATATTATATACTGAACAAAAATATAAATGCAACATGTAAAGTGTTAGTCCTATGTTTAATGAGCTAAAATAAGAGATTCCATGTGAAATTCATAGATTAGGGCCTCATTTATTTATTTCAATTGACTGATTTGCTTATATGAACTGTAACTCAGTAAAATCATTGAAAATGTTGCATGTTGCTTTTAAGTTTTTGCTCAGTACTAAGAGAAAATTGAAAAACAGCTTCTATCCTAAGGCCATCAGACTGTTAAATAGCTATCACTAACCGGCCTCCACCCAATACCCTGCCCATAACATAGTCAATGTCACTAGCCAGCTACCACCCAGTTACTCATCACTGCATTTTAGAGGCTGCTGGCCTATGTACATACAGTTGAAGTCGGAAGTATACATACACTTAGGTTGGAGTCATTAAAAATTGTTTTAAACCACTCCACAAATTTCTTGTTAGCAAACTATAGTTGTGGCAATGAGGGTAGGACATCTACTTTGTGCATGACACAAGTAATTTTTCCAACAATTGTTTACAGACAGATTATTTCACATATAATTCACTGTATCACAATTCCAGTGGGTCAGCAGTTTACATACACTAAGTTGACTGTGCCTTTAAACAGCTTGTAAAATTCCAGAAAATGATGTCATGGCTTTAGAAGCTTCTGATAAGCTAATTGACATCATTTGAGTCAATTGGAGGTGTACCTGTGGATGTATTTCAAGGCCTACCTTCAAACTCAGTGCCTCTTTGCTTGACATCATGGGAAAATCAAAAGAAATCAGCCAAGAACTCAGAAATAAAATTGTAGACCTCCACAAGTCTGGTTCATCCTTGGGAGCAATTTCCAAATGCCTGAAGGTACCACGTTCATCTGTACAAATAATAGTACGCAAGTATAAACACCATGGGACCACGCAGCCGGCATACCTCTCAGGAGGGAGACGCGTTCTGTCTCCTAGAGATGAACGCACTTTTGTGTGAAAAGTGCAAATCAATCCCAGAACAACAGCAAAGGACCTTGTGAAGATGCTGGAGGAAACCGGTAAAAAGTATCTATATCCACAGTAAAATGAGGCCTAAATCGACATAACCTGAAAGGCCGCTCAGCAAGGAAGAAGCCACTGCTCCAAAACTGCCATAAAAAAAGCCAGACTACGTTTTGCAACTGCACATGGGGACAAAGATCGTACTTTTTGGAGAAATGTCCTCTGGTCTGATGAAACAAAAATACTTCTGTTTGGCCATAATGACCATCGTTATGTTTGGAGGAAAAAGGGGGAGGCTTGCAAGCCAAAGAACACCATCCCAACCATGAAGCACGGGGGTGGCAGCATCATGTTGTGGGGTTGCTTTGCTGCAGGAGGGACTGGTGCACTTCACAAAATAGATGGCATCATGAGGAAGAAAAATTATGTGGATATATATTGAGCTAACATCTCAAGACATCAGTCAGGAAGTTAAAGTTTGGTCGCAAATGGGTCTTCCAAATGGACAATGACCACAAGCATACTTCCAAAGTTGTGGCAAAATGACTTAAGGACAACAAAGTCAAGGTTGTTGGAGTGGCCATCACAAAGCCCTGACCTCAATCCCATAGAACATTTTTGGGCAGAACTGAAAAAGCGTGTGCGAGCAAGGAGGCCTACAAACCTGACTCAGTTACACCAACTCTGTCAGGAGGAATGGGCCAAAATTCACCCAACTTATTGTGGGAAGCTTGTGGAAGGCTACCCGAAATGTTTGACCCAAGTTAAACAATTTAAAGGCAATGCTACCAAATACTAATTGAGTATATGTAAACTTCTGACCCACTGGGAATGTGATGAAAGAAATAAAAGCTGAAATAAATAATTCTCTCTACTATTATTCTGACATTTCACATTCTTAAAATAAAGTGGTGATCCTAACTGACCTAAGACAGGGAATTTTTACGAGGATTAAATGTCAGGAATTGTGAAAAACTGAGTTTTTAAATGTATTTGGCTAAGGTGTATGTAAACCTCTGACTTCAACTGTGGAGATGGAACACTGGTCACTTTAATAATGTTTACATACTGTTCCACTTCATATGTATATACTGTATTCTAGTCAAGGCCATCCTATTTAACTATTGCTGTAGATATACTATTATATCCACGTATTCTTCAGTTATACTACATATTCTATCCACATACTGTCCATAATGTCTATACAAACCATCACATATATATATGTATATATACTGTGTATACATATATATTGATACTCCGGACTAGTACTAATATTTCTATATTTCTTCATTCCATTATTTTACTTTTAGATTTGTGTGTGTTGTCTATTGTTAGATATTACTGTACTGTTGGAGCTAGGAACACCATCATTTCACTACACCCACAATAACATCTGCTAAGCATGTGTATGCGACCAATAACACTTGATTTGATATTCCTGCTACCAGTCACTTTTCAGCTCTGTTTACATGTACATTGAGTGTATAAAACATAAGGAACACTTTCCTAATATTGAGTTGCACCCCCTTTTGCCCTCAGAAAAGCCTCAATCGTCAGGGCATGGACTCGACAAGGTATTGAAAGCGTTCCACAGGGATGCTGGCCCATGTTGGCTCCAATGCTTCCCGTAGTTGTGTCAAGTTGGCTGGATGTCCTTTGGTTGGTGGACCATTCTTGATACACACAGGAAACTGTTGAGCATGAAAAACCCAGCAGCGTTGCAGTTCTTGACACACTCAAACCGGTGCAACTGGCACCTACTACCATACCCCGTTCAAAGGTACTTACATCTTTTGTCTTGCCCATTCACCCTCTGAATGGCACACATACACAATCTTTGTCTCAATTGTCTCAAGGCTGGTTAAATAAGGATTTTTAAGTCTCCTCCCCTTCATCTACACCAGGTATTCCCAAAGTGGGGTACAGGGTAACATCCAATCACATTAACCGTTACTCTCTCGCGGGAATTCCACTAACGGTCCGTATGTAGCCAAACGTAGCTGCTGCTCTTGTTGGTATCTGTACTGATGGCGCAAAAGCCATGACAGGGAGACATAGTGGAATGTTAATGCGCGCGCAAGCAGTTGCTCCCGACGCCACTTGGGTACACTGCCACTTGGGTACACTGCCACTTGGGTACACAGCCAGATTTCTGTATTGGGCTGCGCTCAAAGTATCCTGCCTTGGCAAATCGCGCTGTTAAGACACCGTTACTCTTTGCAACCACGTATTGTACCTATGTGAGAGTGGATTCTCGGCCCTCACTAGCATGAAAACTAAATACAGGCACAGACTGTGTGTGTGAAATTATTTAAGACTGAGACTCTCTCCAATACAACCCAACATTGCAGAGTTATGTGCATCCTTTCAAGCACAACTTTCTCATTAACCTGTGATGAGTTATTCACAATTTTCGATTAACAAATAAGGTTTTATATGTAAAATGGTTAAATAAAGAGCAAACTTATTGATTATTATTATATTATTATTTGTGCCCTGGTCCTATAAGAGCTCTTTGTCACTTCCCACGAGCCGGGTTGTGACAAAAACTCATCTCACACTCATTCTTATGTTTAATAAATGTATCGTATAGTGTGTGTGGGGCAGGCTTACAATGATGGCAAAAAACAACATTTGAGAGTGGGCTGACCCTGCTGCTAGAGGGGGTACACAGCTGGAGGTTGAATGTTTGAAGGGCTACGGGACTATAAAAAGTTTGGGAACCACTGATCTACACTGATTGAAGTGGATTTAACAAGTGACATCAATAAGGAATCATAGCTTTCACCTGAATTCACCTGGTAAGTCCTAATGTTTTGTACACTCAGTGTATATCTTACTACCAGTCACTTTTTTATGTATAAACGTACCCCTGCATATTGAATAAGGTACTGGCACAGTACTTAGATTCTCATTCTTCTTCAAATTATATTGTACTTGTGTGTTTTTCATTTTATTTTCTATTATCTATATTATTATTAGCGTATTGTTGGGAAAGAGCTCTCAAGTAAGAATTTCACTATACTGTTTTACACCTGCTGTACCCTGTGCATGTGGCTAGTAAACTTTTAAACGTGAAACCAACTTTACTCATTGGGGTACTAGGGAGGTACATGCTTCAATCATGAAGAAGAAACACAGCTTGTTGAAAGCTGTAACAGTAAAGGTCTGAAGAGAGTTTAGACAGTTTTGCGTTACCATCCTGGATAGAGGTTTCCAATTGAATAGGTCACATAGCAGCCCATGCCGGCAACAATAGTCCATTTGCAGCCCAGGTTTTTGATGAGAATGGGTGGCAGGAACATGGAGGACAGGATGATGGAGGCATAGATAACACTGAGAGATGTCACCCCCATCCCGTCCTCTGCATTCAGACTGCTCTGTAACACAGGAAAGAGATGGTGCCATCAATTTTCCAGAGCCAGAAATTCAAGTGTTGAATTTCATTGAAGCAATTCGATTGGACCAATCATCCAAGATCTATAGTATGTTGAGTTTCCTACCTGTAAACTCTGAAGTCCTCCGTATGCTGTGAACAGAGATAAAAATCCAATGGATACAACCAGAACATTTTTCATATTTCGGTCTATCATGTCTGAAACTTGGAAAACCTTAAGGTTTAGGCTCTAAGTATACTCCAGATTACAGCTTCACCAGATGGTTGTCAGGGATTGTCAAGGCAAGGTGTCATGCTAACCACAGCGGCTGATATAGTTAAGCCTGCTGAGTAAAGGGCAAAGTTCATCCCAGTCTATAAAATGTTCGATATGTGGAGTGCTTTGATGACGAGCTCTTATCAATAGGTATTCTTATCCATCATTAACGGACAGTATGGGACGTTTTCTTAGCTCCTCTCTATTTTCACAATTTCCTACACCACTTTATCAGTATCAGTAGTTTAGACATGTTGGATCAGATATGGCAGACATTAGTAAAGCTAATGACCGCTGACTCTTTGTCCTAGCATATTAGCAACTGTGTTTTACAGTTGAAAATTGAACTTCAATGTTTCAATTTAAATCCCAATGTTTGGGATTGAGCCCAACTCCTGGATTTAGGGCGCCCATTATATCTTAATTATTAATTTGTCAATATGTTTTGTTTACTTTGTTCTGTTTCACTCTCAAGCATACTGATAGTTACCCAGTTTAGTTCAGCTGTGTGTGAGGAATGCATTCCACTCAGAAGAGATACCAGGGTGCAAAGGTTTACTGCCTGTTATGGGAAAGGCTTTTTATGGTACAATGACACAGACATTGAATCCTCTTCCTTATAGTTTTTAACACTATAGCACAGCACTATAACACTATAGCACGGAATCAAAAGTGTTCTACCTGGAACCAAAAAGGGTTCTTCAAAGGGTTCTCCTATGGGGACAGCCGAATAACCCTTTTAGGTTCTAGATAGCACGTTTTTTTCCAAGAGTGTAGATTCAGCTGCGGGCCGATTATTTCTTGAGCTGATGGTCGGGTGGCCAGGACATAATTACAAATCATGTGTAGACAGGAAATTGACAGCAAGAAGCCCAAATAGATATAATATTTGAACAAAGCATAATAATTTCAAACCTTGATTACATTTGTATACAATCACGTCTCTCTATTATGCGTGGGAATACTTGGGAACAGATTTCCAAAATTAAAATCACTTGGAGCTGATTTCCTGGTGTTTTTACAGTATTTTATGTCCAGTCTTTTATGAGGAGGTGCAACTCAATATTAGGAAGGTGTTGCTAATGTTTGTAATACACAGGTGATTATATCTCATTAATGGACAATGGACTTTTTCTGTTTCATCTCCCCAAAGAAAATATGTTTTCCCTATCAAATTAGATTGAAGGGTGTTAACTTTATCACTAACAGAGGTATCTGTTTGGAGAAAATACAAAATTATAAAATGTATGGCCACATTATTTATCAGGATTTGAATTTGATCAGACATTGTGAGGTTATCACTGTGTGAAAGTACTGTCTTTTGAACACATATACTTACTATTGTGATATTGTGTCATTCACATGATCGGACTTCTGCACAGTAATATTCAGCCTGAGGCTTGGGCATATCATCATGGATCCATCTTCTGTGAAATCAGCTTATCACTTTGATGACATAATCAGATAAGGTGCTCCACCCTACAATAAAGAGATCATTGACCTTTTGTCAGCAACAAAAGAGTGATCTAATTAAGATCCTACATATGTACTCCTCCCATAACCCAGAGATAGCAAAATAATTCACTGGAAAGTCCTTTGAGACTCATGCACACTGAGAGAGTTCATTTTAGCCCAGTCTCATTCCAGGTGGGGGCAGTCCGACACCATAACAGGCTGTGTTGAATCTAGATGCTTTTTTAAATACTGTAGCGAAACTCGCTATACAAACCATGTTACAATTCCCACCAAATGGGTTAACCCTATTGGCGCGATGCGTAAGGTGTTTGCCTTTCACACTAACTACCTGGGTTCGCTTCACTGCCTTGCCGTTCGCTACAATATAAAATGACCACTACAATAATTAAAGTACTATTACTGTATGTATACAAGCTGGTAAAGATGACCAACAGAGGGCACTAGACATCACATTAGCCATCCCTTGAAGTCAGTTTTATATCTGAAAAATCTGCCAGATATAGATGAATGAGAATGATATTGCAAAAATCATATTCAAAGTTATGTTTAAAATCTAGTCTAGTTATTGCTGTATCACAATTTGATTAAAAAGATGAATGCCCATTTGCATGCCAGAATTCATAGAATGCAATTATCTTTTCAATTGGATGTTTCCTACAATACCTACAATCAAAATAATAATATAATGTTATTTGTCACATGCTCTTAATACAACTGATGTAGACTTTACCATGAAATGCTTTCTTACGACTTTTTCCACATTTTTTAAATATAATTTTTTCCTCAGCAATCTACACACAATACCCCATAATGACAAAGCGAAAACAGGTTTTTAGAAATGTTGGCAAATTTATACAAAATTAAAAACAAATACCTTATTTACATATGTATTCAGACCCTTTGCTATGAGACATGAAATTGAGCTCCGATGTATCCTGTTTCCATTGATCATCCTTGAGATGTTTCTACAACTTGACTGGAGTCCACCTGTGGTAAATTCAATTGATTGGACATGATTTTGAAAGGCACACACCTGTCTATATAAGGTCCAAGAGTTGACAGTGGCATGTCAGAGCAAAAACCAAGCCATGAGGTCGAAGGAATTGTCTGTAGAGCTCCGAGACAGGATTATGTCGAGGCACAGATCTGGGGAAGGGTACCAAAACATTTCTGCAACATTGAAGGTCCCCCTTGGTCAGGGAGGTAACCAAGAACCCGATGGTCACTCTGACAGAGCTCTAGAGTTTCTCTGTGGAGATGGGAGAACCTCCCAGAAGGACAACCATCTCTGGAGCACTCCACCAATCAGACTGTTATGGTAGAGTAGCCAGACGGAACCCACTCCTCAGTAAAAGGCACATGACAGCCCACTTGCAGTTTGCCAAAAGGCACCTAAAGACTCTGACTATGAGAAACAAGATTATCTGGTCTGATGAAACCCTGATTGAACTCTTTGGGTTGAATGCCAAGCATCACGTCTGGAGGAAACCTGGTACCATCCCTACGGTGAAGCATGGTGATGTTTTTCAGCGAGAGGGACTGGGAGACTAGTGAGGATCGAGGCAAAGATGAATGGAGCAAAGTACAGAGAGATCCTTGATGAAACCTGTTCCAGAGCGCTCAGGACCTCAGACTGGGGCAAAGGTTCACCTTCCAATAGGACAATGACCCTAAGCACACAGCCAAGACAATGCATTAGTGGCTTCGGGACAAGTCTCTGAATGTCCTTGAGTGGCCCAGCTAGAGCCCGGACTTGAAACCGATCAAACATCTCTGGGGAGATCTGAAAATAGCGGTGCAGTAACAATCCCCATCCAACCTGACAGAGCTTGAGAGGATCTGCAGAGAGTATTGGGAGAAACTCCCCAAATACAGGTGTGCCAAGCTTGCAGCGTCATACCCAAGAAGACTCAACGCTGTAATCGCTGCCAAAGGTGCTTCAACAAAGTACTGAGTAAAGGGTCTGAATATTATATAAATGTGATTTTTTTATTTATTATACATTTGCAAACATTTCTAAAAAACTGTTTTTACTTAGTCATTATGGGGTATTGTGTGTAGATTGATGAAGGGGAAAAAATGATTTAATCTATTTTAGAATGAGGCTGTAACGTAACAAAGTGTGGAAAAAGTCAAGGGGTCTGAATACTTTCCGAAGCCACTGTGTACAGGGAGTACCAGTATCAGATCAATGTGAAGTCTGCTGTATGCCAGTCTAGAATAATGTTTGATGACAATCAGGATGGCCAAGATATTATAGTTTATTGACTCCTCTCTGGATACTTTTCAGAGTCATCCATTGTCAGTGGTTGTCGGTATCTGATTGGCTATAGAGTTCATTGCTGCATCTTGTCAAAAGCTATTCTGTCAGCAGCCACATGAACTATCCGCCTGACATTGGAATGCCAGGAGGATTTAGTTAATGTGCCTCTCTCTCATACACAGTGTAGTATATCTCCCAGACCAGAAGTGCTGTTCAATTCTGCATTCTCAGAATCCCCAAAAGGCTTTGGTGGAATCATAAATATCTCGCTCTCGCTCTCATATTCCTATCCAGCAGGTACAGAACTGAAATCACATTAAGAAGTCTATTCAGACTGAGTTTAGTCTATAGCTCCAGGTGCTACCTTAAGCATAGATTTACCACAGACTTCTGTCATCATACTAGAATGAAGTCTGTCCTGTTTGAGCCAAAAGTAGAGATGAGAAGAGAGGAGAGAAGATGAGAAGGGAGGAGAAGAGAGCAGAGGAGATGAGAAGAGAGGAGCCAGACAGGTCTGCTTTAGAAGTATACCTGACCCAGGCCTCTCCCAGGAGTGGCAGCATGGAGCTCAGGCTCTGACTCAGTCTGCTCTGCTGCTCTCTGGCCAGATGTTTTCTGCTCTGCAGTGCAGCCGGCATCCTCTATCTCCTCTCTCCTCCTCCGTCCTCAGTGGGGGACACATTCTGCGGCACACGCCAGGGGACCCAGGCTCTCCCAGCACAGCCGGGCCTTCCAGCCCAAACAGCCCAGCTAACATAGCGTCAACCCAAGCAAAGGACCCCCTGACGTAGAGTCACACAGAGGTCATCGCCTCTTAGCACTGTTGTTTCAGCCCCCTCAGAGAGACAGACAGTCTGGAAGGCCATGTTTATCTACTTCACCACGTGTTTATTGGCTGTCGGAGAGTACCCTGGAGCCTGTCTGTCTTTTCACTGGGTGTTTCATTAAAGTGGCCTAAACCGAATCTGCTACGGAGCTTCCAGCTCATTCCAGTGGAACTCCAGACCAGACACATACATACCTGTCTGCAATGTAAATGCGTTACCTCAGGGGCAGGACGTGTGCTACTCATGGCCACCACCAGGGGGCTCGGTTGGGCGGTAAAACTTGAGCCAGCAGTGCTGTGCACTGTGTGTCGCTCATAAACACCTGTTCCCACAGTCAGTGTCTGTAAAAAATTGTTTTTCCTTTATCCATGTTGCATGTGATTACTTTTGGCTGAGCTATAATTCAGTCCAGGCCTGATATACAATGTATGATAAAGTATTAAGGCTATGCCTACTCATTAGGGAGTTTTCCAAACTCTGTCCTCAGGACCCCAAGGGGTGCACTGCAGGATAAGCCACAGCTTTACCTCCTGATTTACAGTAGGTGGTCATAGCAGCCTACAGGCTACAGGCTGGAGACACATGGGATGGATAAGGAACACTGGTTCAGTGAAGCTAGCTTATCTTCAAGCACCTTCCTATCTGTGGTTTATTCTCACTAGCAGAGTCAGGCAGGCTGAGCCTTTATGGGAAACAGACCCAATGTTCCCCTCTCTCCTACATCTTGCACTCTCCCCAAATCCCCGATGGAATCCCAGACATGCACACACTGGACTGGAGTTCTAATCTCCCTTGGGAAGCTGCAACACTTTCGCCAAACTCAGCAAACTTAGTGACTAGTGTACTCTAAGATCAATACTTCTCACTGGTGGCTCATTGTTATGAAAGTAGTAGTCTATGACTGAGCGGAACACCCCCTCTTACTGTGACCTCATGTCTCAGGGCTTTGTATTTTCATTCAAACACTTCAGACCTGGTATAAGTCAGTCTATCAATGCACTACTTATTGACTCTCTGTCTGAATGTTACAAATGCTTGAGCCACAATAGAAATGTTAGCCTACTGGGATTTCTCTGAATTTTGCTTCACTTATTGAGGTTTTGTAACATCTTATGAGTTATTTTCGATTTCCCCTGGATTACATGGTTAATATGTCATTTCATAAGGATGAGAAGCAGCTAACAATGACAATTGTAGTCACTGTCCTTGTTGTGGTTATGGCATGGTTACTTATGAGTCATTCTAGTATTGTCTTGACATGTTTACATACTGTGGGCCTATATCACTAGGATGTAGGTCACATCCTATATGACTAAGACTGAAGTACTATTGGGGTCTTTCCTGAAGCTCAGCATTATGAATGGAGTAGACTGAGATCAGCTATTTTACTCTGACTTAAGGTACATGTATGAGCTAGCACCGTGTATCAGAGAGGGTGGTCATCCCTGCAGTACAGTGTGACATGCAACCGGTTGACATGCTAACAGACATTAGTGTATTTAAAAACCTGCATGCTTAGCCTAGCTCCCCCAGCCACCACATTACACTACGTGAGCTGTGTTTGTGTGTGTGTGTGTGTGTGTGTGTGTGTGTGTGTGGGTGTGCGCGTGGGTGCGTGCGTGTTTTGCCTGCTGTTGACTGTGACAGGCGTGAGTCACTCTGACTTCCCATTGTTAACTGTTTGCTGATGTCAATGCAGGATCTATGGGGCATTTTATGTTGCTGCCCCAGCACAATGCAGAATGGCAGATAGATGCTGACACCACCTCAAAATGGCTTTATTTAGCAAAAGCGACATAGAGCCTCTGACGTGTGTGTGTGCCCCACAACAACAGAAATGAGGGAAATAGATCATAAAAGAGAGGGAGGGAGCACAAAAACATTAAAGAAATAGTCTGTAGAATAGTCTAGCATCACTGGCTTTCAGTTAGTTTGTATGTTTCTATATTTGACCCTGGTACCCCTGATGCAGGTCTCCGTAGACTGTGTTTACACTGACCTGCAGCCTACTGATCTTTTTCCACTTTGGACCAATCACATCAGATCTTTTCACATCAGATATGTTTCAGAGCTGATCTGATTGGTCAAAGACCAAATGATGAAAAACAGAGCATAATTGGGCTGCCTGTTTAAACGCAGACATGGAGACATGTATTTCCACTATCTTGGGACATCACTAAAGGCTTGGGCTATTATAGATCTGCAACACTTTAACACATGCAAATGGGTTGTGCTATTGCATCAGAGAATACCCTGCTCATCCTTGAGAATATAAAACCGGCTTGGCCACCCAACCACTGCCTTTTCCCTCCTCAGTCAAATTGTGCCAAGAGAGATACAGTGCCATCTTGCAAATCTGGAGACCACCACCACCCCAAACAAACAGATGAGACACCAACAACTAGGTCTGGTGGAAACTCTCCTAAGCTTTGGCCAATGGACAATCTCTGTCTGAATGCTTGCGGATTCTTGTGCAATGCAGCACTTGAACCCTCAGGGTGGAACCGTTCATCACTGGTTGTAGTGGAGATGAGGAGAGGCTTGAGACAGCAGTTTGAAAAGAGGGGGAGCATGAGAGGAATGAGGGGGGAATATAGGCGTCCATGTAGGGGGTGTTAATGATAGGATTGCCTGGCTGATGCCGGGAAGAATAAGGGACGTCAAGGTCGGCCGTAAAGAGAGAGAGCGAGAGTTCCCTTCTGCAAAACTATCATGAATTATTCAGCTTCTCTTTTGTCTCCTACTCCTCTCCTCAGCGCTCTACTGGAGCGGCCCTGACAAGTTTATTCCAGCTCTGCCTCAGTCTGTGGAGTGGGTTGTGTTGCCTGCCTGCATGCCTGCCCGCCTTCCCAGCTAACAATTGTTGGGAAAGAAAATGTTTTTGTAATGTTACCTGTAATGTTCCCCTAATGTTTGAGTGTCCAATTTTCCGTTAGTTAAGGAAACATTCTATCTATGTTAGCAGAAATATTCTGAGGACCTTTTCAGCATGTTTTGGTGTTAAAGTGAGGTGAGCATTCCCTTAATGTCAAACAGAACTAATCTAGAACGTGGTTACAATGTTCTCAGATTATACAACATTATGTTCTAGATGTGTTTTATGGGACATTGCAAGAACATTGATGTGTAGTCTTTTTAGGGTTAGGAGACTATTCCATCAACCAAACATAGGCACCATGTTCTCAGAATAGAAGATATTAATGTTATAGACACATTCCATGAGAACACTCCTGTGTCCAGTTTTCTGAGGGTTAGATCTTTTTGTCTGTTGGCAAGGGATACTCACACACAATGTTTTCAACTTACATATTTGACACACATGATCACATTGTGCATGTTCATTTATACAGTAATTATTATTCAAAATGTCCATACCTGGGATTTGAACTTGCAACCTCTCGGTTCAAGGCAATCAGATCTTCCCGCTATGCCACCATGTCTGTGTCAGTCATCAGTTCATTTGACTATTTTCTCATCACTGATTTGATTTGAGGGCTTTCTGTATGCCCTGAAGATATCCTTTATTGGGACAGTGGTTAGGGTGTTTGTCAATGGTGTAGGTGGCCTGGGTTCGAGACCTGCAAGGGGAGGCACCCTACTCTCACATTCTTAGCAATATAGTATATATTAATGTCAACAGTTACAACACACTTATCTGATCTAATTAAAATGTGTTTCTCATAGAAATATGAGAATTGGTAGAATTCTAGATAGCTGAGCATCTCAAAGAGTATTTCTGAAATCCACTACACATATACCATGTAGAACAAAGATGTGTCTGTGATCAGGAATCACATCAGCTCTAGTCATTGCATTTATATCTGTAACATTCCTAATTTGTTGTCGAAACCTGGCCCAGGTGGTAGCGTTGCTTCTGATAGAAACATACCCAGAACATGGTTGCCATATTCTTAGAATATCAGAAATGTGTATATTTGCAGTAGCATGTCTGTACTTTATCAAAATTGCCATTCAAGCAATGATGATGCCAGTTATACCAAAACAATACACAACACAGAATTCCATCTCCAAGTTTTTATGTGCAAAATAGACTAATTGCAACATAATCACTTGGGATCAATGTTATTACTTACAGCAATATAGTATAGTAATAAATTACATTTATGAGTAACGAAGTAATATAACGAGTTATTGTCTTCAAATATTGTAATATTATTACAGTTACTTTTTCGAGTAACTCGCATTACTTTCAGAAGCAAATCTCTACGGGCCAGTTATATACATGTATATATTTTTTAAGTCTTGACTCATGCTTACGGAATTTATGCTGTAGGCTAACCCGTTTCCAATAGGCTATCGTAAAGCCTAAAATCGAAGAAAGATGGCAGCTGTGTTGTTACCCCTCTTAACCTTTTCCTTGCGGAAATGCTCAAACCCAGGCCGCCAGCACCAATAATAACCACTGTCTCAATAAGGGATATCTCTAGGGCATGTGCTTATTAGGCCAGTATAGTTAGGCCCCGTCCGGAAGAAACCCTAAACCCTCCTCCCATAGGCAACCACGTTCTGTGTATGTTTGGTGGGACATTGCTGGATTATTCTCTTAACCCACAGAAAACTGGACACATTAATGTTCTTGCAACGTTCCCATGAAATATGTCTAGAATATTAAGTTCTGAGAACATGATGACCACATTCTGGGTAAGTTCTATTTGATGTTAAGGGAATGGTCTCTCAGAAGCATTCCTTGCACATCACGGGAACATTATTATGAAAATGTTAGTTAACGACCTAATGAGACTCTTAAGGGAATGTTCTCTAAAGTTGTGGGAACATTTGTTGTTAGCTGGGTTCACACCACTTCACACTGCTCAAAATGGCCAGTTACTTAGATTGGCAAATTACAAACCCTGACGCTTCCTTGCAGCAGACGGTGGGAATTGCATGTTCTTCAAAAGCTCTTTTATTCCAAGGACCTGGAGAAGAAGCACTGTAGCAGCTTCGGAGACTGAGGTATTGTTGTTAAGTGGCCCAATGCAGTAAAAAAAAAAAAAATCATGTGTTTTATATCATATTGTACAACAACTGATGAAACTAACACTTTAAAAGTGTTTACAAATTTAATTAGTGTTATTTCCTGATAGTTGATGGTTGAAAATACAATCTACACAGGACCCTCTAAATCAGCAGGTTTACATGGGAAGGAGTTTCGGCTTTCCATGGTGACATCACCATGCGGTAAATTGGCTAACAGACCAATAAAGAGACTTCAAAACCTCTCTGCCAATAACAGTTAGTTTTCAGTTTTCTCCTCGCCACTCAGACCACTACCAGACAGTCCTAGCAAAATTCTTGCTTGAGAAATAGTTGTTTGCTAAAAAGCTATTTTTGTCTATTTTAATGAAAATCAGTAAGGTACTGTTACCCAGAAATTATTTGATATCGATATAAAAACGCCTGCATTTGGCTTTTAAGATGCATCCCTTGAAAAGGGGGCCTTGGATATGATTAGGGGCATGAATTTTTTTCTGGCCATGTTACCTGACCAGGAACAACACTGGGCTATAGTTATATCCTATGAGAGACGACTCCTCCTAAATATCTACCAATACAACTGTGACTCAGCCCAAAGTCAATATTTTGCCCATGCCAAATGTTACCTGAACTACAGGTCTTACCTGTATCAGGTTCACAAAGTCAACAATGACAGACTTAAGGTGTGTGCATTTCATATCCACATGAGGTCATTCAGTAGTTGCATTGTGCAAATAATCATTCTCAACATTCTATCATCATCACAAAGGAATGTGCAAGTATCAATGTAAGAATAGTGTTGTGATGAATCAATGAATGAATGAATTGGATAAATCTGCTTCCTGTCATTTCTATCCCATGTAGGGGGATGAGACACACAGCTTTTGACACATTGTCTAGCCTTCTAATTTCTTTCTGCTTTGCAAATTAATTTGTAGCTTGGCATTCCAATGAGATGGCAGATAATGAATTACGCCCACACAACCCTCAGGCCTGTTTGTCAGACAGTATCAGACTGATCTCTCGTCTCTGTACAGGTAAACATCTGAAATCTGCCGCTCGCTGCAGAGTGCAGGGGGGGTCCCGTGCTGGATCTAAAAGGCTGGGATGGTTCATTCCTTGGCTGCCGGACAATGCCAGAGAAGAATGCCAGTATTCCCCCTGTACCTAAGGCCTAGATGGGCAGCGCTTTGTGAAGCTTGGCATGGTAGGCCGTTGTGTGGGAATCCATCACCAGGCAGTCTACCGCTGTCATTATGAGACGATAAAGCTGTATACCTCTATACTATAATATTTACCTCTGATGTTTAGCTTTCCTCTCTTCACAGTTTGTCTCCTGCATCCTGAAATAAAGGTATTCCTGTATGTACAGTGGCTTGCGAAATTATTCACCCCCTTGGCATTTTTCCTATTTTGTTGCCTTACAACCTGGAATTAAAATAGATTTTTTGGGGGTTTGTATCATTTTATTTACACAACATGCCTACTTGGAAGATGCAAAATATTTTTTATTGTGAATCAAACAAGAAATAAGGAAAAAAACGGAAACTTGAGCGTGGATAACTATTCCCAAAGTCAATACTTTTTAGAGCCACCTTTTGCAGCAATTCCAGCTGCAAGTCTCTTGGGGTATGTCTCTATAAGCTTGGCACATCTAGCCACTGGGATTTTTGCCCATGTCACACCCTGGCCTTAGTTATCTTTGTGTTCATTATTATTTTAGTTAGGTCAGGGTGTGACATGGTGAAGTATGTGTTTTTTGTATTGTCTAGGGGGTTGTATGGTTTAGAGGGTTAAGGAGTATAGATGGTTTAGTGTTGTGTGTAGTTGTCTAGGAAAGTCTATGGTTGCCTGAATGGGTTCCCAATTAGAGACAGCTGGTTTATGTTGTCTCTGATTGGGAGCCATATTTAAGGCAGCCATAGGCTTTAGCTGTTGTGGGTCATTGTACATGTCTAGTCTATGTCGAACGTAAGTAGTTTGTGTGTGCACTTGTGTTTGAAGTTTCACGGTCGTTTGTTGTTTTGTTAGTTTGAATAAGTGTTTCGTGTTCCGTCTTCGTATAAATAAAAAGAAGATGTATTCTTATCATGCTGCGCCTTGGTCCTCTCACTCATATCAAGACGATCGTGACAGAATGACCCACCAAACCCGGATCAAGCAGCATGACAAGCGGCAACAGGATCAAGGCATCAAGGATTCATGGACATGGGAGGAGATATTAGATGGAAAGGGACCTTGGGCACAACCGGGAGAATATCGCCTCCCTCGTGAAGAGCTGGAGGCAGCGAAAGCCGAGAGGAGGCGATATGAGGAGGCAGCACGGAGGCAAGGCTGGAAGCCCGCGAGTACTACCCAAAAATTTCTTGGGGGGGGGCTAAGAGGTAGTGGGCCGAGGGCAGGTAGGAGACCTGCGCCCACTTCCCAGGCTAACCGTGGAGAGCGGGAGTACGGGCGGACACCGTGTTACGCAATAGAGCGCACGGTGTCTCCTGTACGTGTTCATAGCCCGGTGCGGGTTATTCCACCTCCCCGCACTGGTAGGGCTAGATTGGGCATTGAGCCGGATGTCATGAAGCCGGCCCTACGTATCTGGCCACCAGTACGTCTCCTCGGGCCGGCTTACATGGCACCAGCCTTACGCATGGTGTCCCCGGTTCGCCTACATAGCCCGGTGCGGGTTATTCCACCTCCTCGCACTGGTCGGGCGACGGGGAGCATTCAACCAGGTAAGGTTGGGCAGGCTCGGTGTTCAAGGGAACCAGTACGCCTGCACGGTCCGGTATTTCCGGCGCCACCTCCCCGCCCCAGTCAAGTACCACCAGTGCCTCCTCCACGCACTAGCCCTATGGTGCGTGTCTCCAGCCCTTTACCACCAGTGCCTAAACCACGCACCAAGCCTCCTGTGTGTCCCCAGAGTCCTGTGCGTCCTGTTGCTGCTCCCCGCACTAGCCCTGAGACGCGTGTCCCCAGCCCGGTACCACCAGTTCCGGCACCACGCACTAGGCCTAATGTGCGTCCCCAGGGTCCAGTATGCCCTGTTCCTTCTCCCCGCACTAGCCCTGAGATGCGTGTCCCCAGCCCGGTGCCTCCAGTTCCGGCACCACGCACCAGGCCTACAGTGCGCCTCATCCGGCCTGAGCCATCCGTCTGCCCAGCGCCATCTGAGCCATCCGTCTCCCCAGCGCCATCTGAGCCATCCGTCTCCCCAGCGCCATCTGAGCCATCCGTCTCCCCAGCGCCGTCTGAGCCATCCGTCTGCCCAGTGCCGTCTGAGCCATCCGTCTGTCCCGAGCCATTAGAGCCGCCCGTCTGTCCCGAGCCGTCAGAGCCGTTAGTCAGTCAGGAGCCGCTAGAGCCATTCGTCAGTCAGGATCTGCCAGAGCCACCAACCAGACAGGATCTGCCAGAGCCGCCAACCAGACAGGATCTGCCAGAGCCGCCAACCAGACAGGATCTGCCAGAGCCGTCAGCCAGCCATGAGCGTCCAGAGCCGTCAGCCAGCCATGAGCGTCCAGAGCCGTCAGCCAGCCATGAGCGTCCAGAGCCGTCAGCCGGCCATGAGCGTCCAGATCCGTCAGCCGGCCATGAGCAGCCAGATCCGTCAGCCGGCCATGAGCAGCCAGATCCGTCAGCCGGCCATGAGCAGCCAGATCCGTCAGCCGGTCATGAGCAGCCAGATCCGTCAGCCAGTCATGAGCAGCCAGATCCGTCAGCCAGCCATGAGCAGCCAGATCCGTCAGCCAGCCATGAGCAGCCAGATCCGTCAGCCAGCCATGAGCAGCCAGATCCGTCAGCCAGCCATGAGCAGCCAGATCCGTCAGCCAGCCATGAGCAGCCAGATCCGTCAGCCAGCCATGAGCCGTCCAGCCAGGATCCGCCAGAGCCGTCCAGTCAGGATCCGCCAGAGCCGTCCAGCCAGGATCCGCCAGAGCCGTCCAGCCAGGATCCGCCAGAGCCAGCCAGCCAGGATCCGCCAGCCAGCCAGGATCCGCCAGAGCCAGCCAGCCAGGATCCGCCATTCAGTACGGTGCTGCCCTTCAGTCCGGTGCTGCCCCTTATCCTGGTGCTGCCCCTTATCCTGGTGCTGCCCCTTATCCTGGTGCTGTCCCTTATCCTGGTGCTGCCCCTTATCCTGGTGCTGCCCCTTATCCTGGTGCTGTCCCTTATCCTGGTGCTGCCCCTTAGTCCGGTGCTGCCCCTTAGTCCGGTGCTGCCACTTAGTCCGGTGCTGCCCCTTATTCCAGTGGGGTTAAGAAAGCGGGTAGTGACTATGGTGGGGTGGGGACCACGACCAGTGCCAGAGCCGCCACCGTGGACAGACGCCCACCCAGACCCTCCCCTAGACTTTATGCTGGTGCGCCCGGAGTTCGCACCTTAAGGGGGGGGTTATGTCACACCCTGGCCTTAGTTATCTTTGTGTTCATTATTATTTTAGTTAGGTCAGGGTGTGACATGGTGAAGTATGTGTTTTTTGTATTGTCTAGGGGGTTGTATGGTTTAGAGGGTTAAGGAGTATAGATGGTTTAGTGTAGTTGTCTAGGAAAGTCTATGGTTGCCTGAATGGGTTCCCAATTAGAGACAGCTGGTTTCTGTTGTCTCTGATTGGGAGCCATATTTAAGGCAGCCATAGGCTTTAGCTGTTGTGGGTCATTGTACATGTCTAGTCTATGTCGAACGTAAGTAGTTTGTGTGTGCACTTGCGTTTGAAGTTTCACGGTCGTTTGTTGTTTTGTTAGTTTGAATAAGTGTTTCGTGTTCCGTCTTCGTATAAATAAAAAGAAGATGTATTCTTATCATGCTGCGCCTTGGTCCTCTCACTCATATCAAGACGATCGTGACAGCCCATTCTTTAAGGCAAAACTGCTCCAGCTCCTTCAAGTTGGATGGGTTTCGCTGGTGTACAGCTATCTTTAAGTCATACCACAGATACTCAATTCGATTGAGATCTGGGCTTTGACTAGGCCATTCCAAGACATTTAAATGTTTCACCTTTAACCACTTGAGGGTTGCTTTAGCAGTATGCTTAGGGTCATTGTCCTGCTGGAAGGTGAACCTCCGTCCTAGTCTCAAATCTCTGGAAGACTGAAACAGGTTTCCCTCAAGAATTTCCCTGTATTTAGCACCATCCATCATTCCTTCAATTCTGACCAGTTTCCCAGTCTCTGCCAATTAAAAACATCCCCACAGCATGATGCTGCCACCACCATGCTTCACTGTGGGCGATAAGAGGTGTTGGGTTTGCTCCAGACATAGAATTTTCCTTGATGGCCAAAAAGCTAAATTTTAGTCTCATCTGACCAGAGTACCTTCTTCCATATGTTTGGGGAGTCTCCCACATGCCTTTTGGCAAACATCAAACATGTTTGCTTATTTTTTTCTTTAAGCAATGCCTTTTTTCTGGCCACTCTTCCATAAAGCCCAGCTCTGTGGAGTGTAAGGCTTAAAGTGGTCCTATGGACAGATACTCCAATCTCAGCTGTGGAGCTTTGCAGCTCCTTCAGGAGTATCTTTGGTCTCTTTGTTGCCTCTCTGATTAATGCCCTCCTTGCCTGGTCTGTGAGTTTTGGTGGGCGGCCCTCTCTTGGCAGGTTTGTTGTTGTGACATATTCTTTCAATTTTTTAATAATGGATTTAACGGTGCTCCGTGGGATGTTCAAAGTTTCTGATATTTTTTTATAAACCAACCCTGATCTGTACTTCTCCACAACTTTGTCCCTGACCTGTTTAGAGAGCTCCTTGGTCTTCGTGGTGCTGCTTGCTTGGTGGTGCCCCTTGCTTAGTGGTGTTGCAGACTCTGGGGCCTTTTAGAACAGGTGTATGTATACTGAGATCATGTGACAGATCATGTGACACTTAGATTGCACACAGGTGGACTTTATTTAACTTATGTGACTTCTGAAGGTAATTGGTTGCACCAGATCTTATTTAGGGGCTTTTTAAACAAGCTATTTTTTTCATTTCACTTCAACAATTTGGACTATTTTGTGTTTGTCCATTTCATGAAATCCAAATAAAAATCTATTTAAATTACAGGTTGTAATGCAACAAAATAGGAAAAACGCCAAGGGGGATGAATACTTTTGCAAGGCACTGTATATGGAAATATCTCTCTGCCTTCCTCCTGCCTCCTCTGCTCTGCCATGTGAGAGCCAACCAACCCTGAACAATCAGACATACTGTTGCTCCCAGCAAAATATGTCATTTCTGTTTGAAACATGAGACACGACTCCTGATACACTGTCAGGGAACTGGGAAAGCTGGGATACAGCAACTGAAGAACTGGGAAAGCTGGGATACAGCAACTGAAGAACTGGGAAAGCTGGGATACAGCAACTGAATAACTGGAAAAATAGTGTTTGACCAGATACAATGCTATTTTACAGTAAACAAATTGACAACAGAATTTCAGCATGCTTATAGGGAAGGACACTCAACAAGCACCACACTTACACAAATGACTGATGAATGGCTGAGAGAAATTGATGATAAAATGATTGTGGGTGCTGTCTTGTTAGACTTTAGTGCAGCTTTTGACATTATTGATCATAGTCTGCTGCTGGAAAAACGTGTGTTATGGCTTTACACCCCCTGTTATAATGTGGATAAAGAGTTACTTATCTAACAGAACACAAAGGGTGTTATTTAATGGAAGCCTCTCAGATATAATCCAGTTAGAATCAGGAATTCCCCAGGGTAGCTGTTTAGGCCCCTTGCTTTTTTCAATTTTTACTAACGACATGCCACTGACTTTGAGTAAAGCCAGAGTGTCTATGTATGCGGATGACTCAACACTATACACGTCAGCTACAACAGCGACTGAAATGACTGCAACACTCAACAAAGAGCTGCAGTTAGTTTCAGAGTGGGTGGCAAGGAATAAGTTAGCCCTAAATATTTCTAAAACTAAAAGCATTGTATTTGGGACAAAACACTCACTAAACCCTACACCTCAACTAAATATTGTAATAAATAACGTGGAAATTGAGCAATTTGAGATTACTAAACTGCTTGGAGTAACCCTAGACTGTAAACTGTCATGCTCAAAACATATTGATGCAGTAGTAGCTAAGATGGGGAGAGGTCTGTCTATAATAAAGCGATGCTCTGCCTTAACAACACTATCAACAAGGCAGGTCCTACAGGCCCTAGTTTTGTCGCACCTTGACTACTGTTCAGTCGTGTGGTCAGGTGCCACAAAAAATTACTTTTGCAAAAGGAAAATTGCAATTGGCTCAGAACAAGGCAGCACGGCTAGCCCTTGGATGTACACAGAGAGCTAAAATGAATAATATGCATGTCAATCTCTCTTGGGTGAAAGTGGAGGAGAGATTGACTTCATCACTACTTAATTGTCTGTCCAAAAATGATGCAGAAAAATTAATCCATGCATTTGTTACTTCTAGGTTAGACTACTGCAATGCTCTACTTTCCGGCTACCCGGATAAAGCACTAAATAAACTTCAGTTAGTGCTAAATACGGCTGCTAGAATCCTGACTAGAACCAAGAAATTTGATCATATTACTCCAGTGCTAGCTTCCCTACACTGGCTTCCTGTTAAGGCAAGGGCTGATTTCAAGGTTTTACTGTTAACCTATAAAGCGTTACATGGGCTTGCTCCTACCTATCTTTCCGAGTTGGTCCTGCCGTACATACCAATACGTACGCTACGGTCACAAGACGCAGGCCTCCTAATTGTCCCTAGAATTTCTAAGCAAACAGCGGGAGGCAGGGCTTTCTCCTATAGATCTCCATTTTTATGGAACAGTCTGCCTACCCATGTGAGAGACGCAGACTCGGTCTCAACCTTTAAGTCTTTACTGAAGACTTATCTCTTCAGTAGGTCATATGATTGAGTGTAGTCTGGCCCAGGAGTGTGAAGGTGAACGGAAAGGCTCTGGAGCAACGAACCGCCCTTGCTGTCTCTGCCTGGCCGGTTCCCCTCTCTCCACTGGGATTCTCTGCCTCTAACCCTGTTACAGGGGCTGAGTCACTGGCTTACTGGTGCTCTTTCATGCCGTCCCTGGGAGGGGTGCGTCACTTGAGTGGGTTGAGTTACTGACGTGATCTTCCTGTCTGGGTTGGCGCCCCCCCTTGGTTTGTGCTGTGGTGGAGATCTTTGTTGGCTATACTCGGCCTTGTCTCAGGATTATAAGTTGGTGGTTGAAGATATCCCTCCAGTGGTGCGGGGGCTGTGCTTTGGCAAAGTGGGTGGGGTTATATCCTTCCTATTTGGCCCTGTCCGGGGGTATCTTCGGATGGGGCCACAGTGTCTCCTGACCGCTCCTGTCTCAGCCTCCAGTATTTATGCTGCAGTAGTTTGTGTCGGGGGGCTAGGGTCAGTTGGTTATACCTGGAGTACTTCTCCTGTCTTATCCAGTGTCCTGTGTGAATTTAAGTATGCTTTCTCTAATTCTCTCGTTCTCTCTTTCTTTCTCTCTCTGAGAACCTGAGCCCTAGGACCATACGTCAGGACTACCGGGCATGACGACTCCCTGCTGCCCCCAGTCCGCCTGGCCTTGCTGCTATTCCAGTTTCAACGGTTCTGCCTGCGGTTACGGAACCCCTACCTGTCCCAGACCTGCTGTTTTCAACTCTTAATGATCGGCTATGAAAAGCCAACAGATTTATTCCTGATTATTATTTGACCATGCTTGTCATTTATGAACATTTTGAAAATCTTGGCTCTCTCTAATTTTCTCCTTCTCTCTTTCTTTCTCTCGGAGGACCTGAGCCCTGGGACCATACGTCGGGACTGCCGGGCGTGGTGGCTCCTTGCTGTCCCCAGTCCGCCTGGCCTTGCTGCTGTTCCGGTTTCAGCTGTTCTGCCTGCGGTTATGGAACCGCCACCTGTCCCAGACCTGTTGTTTTTCAACTCTTAATGATCGGCTATGAAAAGCCAACTGAATATTATTCATGATTATTATTTGATGCTTGTCACTTATGAACATTTTTGAACATCTTGGCATAGTTCTGTTATAATCTCCACCCGGCACAGCCAGAAGAGGACTGGCCACCCCTCATAGCCTGGTTCCTCTCTAGGTTTCTTCCTAGGTTTTGGCCTTTCTAGGGAGTTTTTCCTAGCCACCGTGCTTCTACACCTGCATTCTAGCTGTTTGGGGTTTTAGGCTGGGTCTCTGTACAGCACTTCGAGATATTAGCTGATGTACGAAGGGCTATATAAAATAAACTTGATTGATTGATTGATTGTATTTATGAGAGGTATTGACATGTTGAATGCACCGAACTGTCTATCTAAACTACTGGCACACATCTTGGACACCCATGCATACCCCACAAGACATGCCACAAGAGGTCTCTTCACAGTCCCCAAGTCCAGAACAGACTATGGGAGGCACACAGCACTACATAGAGCCATGACTACATGGAACTCTATTCCACATCAAGTAACTGACGCAAGCAGTAAAATTAGATTTTAAAAACAGATTAAAAAACACCTTATGGAACAGCGGGGACTGTGAAGCAACACAAACATTGGCACAGACACTTGCATACACACACACACACACACACACACACACACACACACACACACACACACACACACACACACACACACACACACACACACACACACACACACACACACACACACACACACACACGATAACATACGCAATATACATGCACATTGTGTTAGTATAGTAATAATATTAGTACTGTAGATATGTGGTAGTGGTGGAGTAGGGGCCTGAGGGCACACAGTGTGTTGTGAAATCTGTGAATGTATTGTAATGTTTTAACATTTTATAAACTGTCTTCATTTTGCTGGACCCCAGGAAGAGTAGCTGCTGCATAATAAATACAAATACAAATACCACTGTCAAACACATTTCGTGTATGTCTTACATAAGATTTTACACTGAAAATAAGGAGTGTCCCTATAAATAACAGTGCTTAGTGTGATAATAGCTTTGTTCTGATCATGTCAGTGGGCTATGGCTGCTCTTTGATTATCTCTGGGGCTGAATGAGGTGCAGCTTCCTCCATGTGAAGCCATCGCCACGGAAACAGCGTTTTGTGGCAGTGAAGCTTCTCAGGGAGGAGAGGCAGGTGGGCACTGGCTACCCATAGCCCACCACTTCTGTCTCCATTTAATCAGCATGGAGAAAGGAGGTCTTAAAAGAAGACACTTCCCCCTGAAACCGTCCTGTGGGTCAGTGAACAAGAGAGAGAGCTGCCTGACGCATTGCCTGCCTGTAAAACCACATTAATATCAAGCCCAGCTGTGAGGGAGGAGGGTTATGAGGAACCAAGCGTCTGCAATTTGTCAAGGTTACAAAAATGCACTGCTCCTCTTTAGAGCCCATTTGTTTGCTAGCTTAAGGGAGGATGCATAGTTTTACTGCTGTGGTGTGTTCAATCATTGAGTGAGTGGGAAAGGTTTTCAAATGAAGCCTTTCCGCCCAATGGAAATGTGCTAGGACCTTATGGGAGAAATGGTGTGAGAAGAAAGTCTCACAAGCTGTGCTTTATATGGCTAATGACCCATGTTGTACACCAACGAGGTGGGGGGTTACTAATTGTCTCTTTAGTGGGGCAGTGAACAACATTAAGCAATATGAGAGCCTATAATAACAAATGAACCAAGCAGAAATGCGATGGTGAAGACATATTAAACATCTATTAATCCTTATTATAACCCTCCACTATTTTGTGAAGAATTCATCACTCCCACTCTGTACTAGTGGTTGAGACTTGCACTACCTACCGTTCACCGCCTTGTCTGCTACAGCCAGGCCTCTTGGAACAATGGAATGATTTATCACAGTGTTTGAGGCTGTGACTGTGACTCTCCCCACATCTCACCTCTGCATCCTGACTGAGTCACTGGCTTAAGAAACCAGGCAGCTGTTCCGTTTGGAGATCCTGCCAGGTCTGTTTTACATAATAACAGCATACTCAGGTCCGTCAGTGAAAAAGAACCAACTGGAGATCTTTAACCTTTTATTGCAGTGGGCTAAATCAGGGTCATTGAGTGATTATTGTTAGTCTTAAACAAATCTACGTTGAAACAAAAGTATACACCTCACACACATGGTTATGGGTTTAAAAAAAAAAAAAAAAAAGTTTTATTGTGTAACAATCCTTATTATTTGACAAATATTTGTCTTACTTTTTAACTCTGCATTGTTGGGAATGGACTCGTAAGTAAGAATTTTACTGTAAAGTCTACACCTGTGGTATTTTTATTTTTATTTTTTTTATTTCACCTTTATTTAACCAGGTAGGCAAATTGAGAACACGTTCTCATTTACAATTGCGACCTGGCCAAGATAAAGCAAAGCAGTTCGACACATACAACAACACATAGTTACACATGGAGTAGAACAAACATACAGTCAATAATACAGTGAAAAATAAGTCTATATACAATGTGAGCAAGTGAGGTGAGATAAGGGAGGTGAAGGCAAATAAAATATATTAATAAATAAAAATATAAAAAAAGGCCATGGTGGCGAAGTAAATACAATATAGCAAGTAAAAAAACACTGGAATGGTTGGTTTGCAGTGGAAGAAGGTGCAAAGTAGAGATAGAAATAATGGGGTGCAAAGGAGCAAAATAAATAAATACAGTAGGTAAAGAGGTAGTTGTTTGGGCTAAATTATAGATGGGCTATGTACAGGTGCAGTAATCTATGAGCTGCTCTGACAGCTGGTGCTTAAAGCTAGTGAGGGAGATAAGTGTTTCCAGTTTCAGAGATTTTTGTAGTTCGTTCCAGTCATTGGCAGCAGAGAACTGGAAGGAGAGGCGGCCAAAGGAAGAATTGGTTTTGGGGGTGACCAGAGAGATATACCTGCTGGAGCGCGTGCTACGGGTGGGCGTTGCTATGGTGACCAGCGAGCTGAGATAAGGGGGGACTTTACCTAGCAGGGTCTTGTAGATGACCTGGAGCCAGTGGGTTTGGCGACGAGTGTGAAGCGAGGGCCAGCCAACGAGAGCGTACAGGTCGCAGTGGTGGGTAGTATATGGGGCTTTGGTGACAAAACGGATGGCACTGTGATAGACTGCATCCAATTTATTGAGTAGGGTTTTGGAGGCTATTTTGTAAATGACATCACCGAAGTCGAGGATTGGTAGGATGGTCAGTTTTACAAGGGTATGTTTGGCAGCATGAGTGAAGGATGCTTTGTTGCGGAATAGGAAGCCGATTCTAGATTTAACTTTGGATTGGAGATGCTTGATGTGAGTCTGGAAGGAGAGTTTACAGTCTAACCAGACACCTAGGTATTTGTAGTTGTCCACATATTCTAAGTCAGAGCCGTCCAGAGTAGTGATGTTGGACAGGCGGGCAGGTGCAGGCAGCGATCGGTTGAAGAGCATGCATTTAGTTTTACTTGTATTTAAGAGCAATTGGAGGCCACGGAAGGAGAGTTGTATGGCATTGAAGCTCGCCTGGAGGGTTGTTAACACAGTGTCAAAAGAAGGGCCAGAAGTATACAGAATAGTGTCGTCTGCGTAGAGGTGGATCAGAGACTCACCAGCAGCAAGAGCGACATCATTGATGTATACAGAGAAGAGAGTCGGTCCAAGAATTGAACCCTGTGGCACCCCCATAGAGACTGCCAGAGGTCCGGACAACAGACCCTCCGATTTGACACACTGAACTCGATCAGAGAAGTAGTTGGTGAACCAGGCGAGGCAATCATTAGAGAAACCAAGGCTGTCGAGTCTGCCGATGAGGATGTGGTGATTGACAGAGTCAAAAGCCTTGGCCAGGTCAATGAATATGGCTGCACAGTACTGTTTCCTATCGATAGCGGTTAAGATATCGTTTATGACCTTGAGCGTGGCTGAGGTGCACCCATGACCAGCTCTGAAACCAGATTGCATAGCGGAGAAGGTATGGTGGGATTCGAGATGGTCGGTAATCTGTTTGTTGACTTGGCTTTCGAAGACCTTAGAAAGGCAGGGTAGGATAGATATAGGTCTGTAGCTGTTTGGGTCAAGAGTGTCCCCCCCTTTGAAGAGGGGGATAACCGCAGCTGCTTTCCAATCTTTGGGAATCTCAGACGACACGAAAGAGAGGTTGAAAAGGCTGGTAATAGGGGTGGCAACAATTTCAGCAGATAGTTTTAGAAAGAAAGGGTCCAGATTATCTAGCCCGGCTGATTTGTAAGGGTCCAGATTTTGCAGCTCTTTCAGAACATCAGCTGACTGTATTTGGGAGAAAGAGAAATGGGGAAGGCGTGGGCGAGTAGCAGAGGGGAGGCCAGTGCTGTTGACCGGGGTAGGGGTAGCCAGGTGGAAAGCATGGCCAGCCGTAGAAAAATGCTTGTTGAAATTCTCAATTATAGTGGATTTGTCGGTGGTGACAGTGTTTCCTATCTTCAGTGCAGTTGGAAGCTGGGTGGAGGTGTTCTTATTCTCCATGGACTTTACAGTGTCCCAGAACTTTTTTGAGTTTGTGTTGCAGGAAGCAAATTTCTGCTTGAAAAAGCTAGCCTTGGCTTTTCTAACTGCCTGTGTATACTGGTTTCTAGCTTCCCTGAAAAGTTGCATATCACGGGGGCTGTTCGATGCTAATGCAGAACGCCATAGGATGTTTTTCTGTTGGTTAAGGGCAGTCAGGTCAGGAGAGAACCAAGGGCTATATCTGTTCCTGGTTCTAAATTTCTTGAATGGGGCATGCTTATTCAAGATGGTGAGGAAGGCATTTTAAAAAATATCCAGGCATCCTCTACTGACGGGATGAGATCAATATCCTTCCAGGATACCTCGGCCAGGTCGATTAGAAAGGCCTGCTCGCTGAAGTGTTTCAGGGAGCGTTTGACAGTGATGAGTGGAGGTCGTTTGATCGCTGACCCATTACGGATACAGGCAATGAGGCAGTGATCGCTGAGATCTTGGTTGAAAACAGCAGAGGTGTATTTGGAGGGCAAGTTGGTTAGGATGATGTCTATGAGGGTACCCGTGTTTACGGAATTGGGGTGATACCTGGTAGGTTCATTGATAATTTGTGTGAGATTGAGGGCATCAAGCTTAGATTGTAGGATGGCTGGGGTGTTAAGCATGTTCCAATTTAGGTCGCCTAGCAGCACAAGCTCTGAAGATAGATGGGGGGCAATCAGTTCACATATGGTGTCCAGAGCACAGCTGGGGGCAGAGGGTGGTCTATAGCAGGCGGCAACAGTGAGAGACTTGTTTTTAGAGAGGTGGATTTTTAAAAGTAGAAGTTCAAATTGTTTGGGAACAGACCTGGATAGTAAAACAGAACTCTGCAGGCAATCCTTGCAGTAGATTGCAACACCGCCCCCTTTGGCCGTTCTATCTTGTCTGAAAATCTTGTAGTTAGGGATGAAAATGTCAGAATTTTTGGTGGTCTTCCTAAGCCAGGATTCAGACACGGCTAAAACATCTGGGTTGGCAGAGTGTGCTAAAGCAGTGAACAAAACAAACTTAGGGAGGAGGCTTCTAATGTTAACATGCATGAAACCAAGGCTATTACGGTTACAGAAGTCATCAAAAGAGAGCGCCTGGGGAATAGGAGTGGAGCTAGGTACTGCAGGGCCTGGATTCACCTCTACATCACCAGAGGAACAGAGGAGGAGTAGGATAAGGGTACGGCTAAAAGCTATGAGAATTGGTCGTCTAGAACGTCTAGAACAGAGAGTAAAAGGAAGTTTCTGGGGGCGATAAAATAGCTTCAAGGAATAATGTACAGACAAAGGTATGGTAGGATGTGAATACAGTGGAGGTAAACCTAGGTAATGAGTGATGATGAGAGAGATATTGTCTCTAGAAACATCATTGAAACCAGGTGATGTCATCGCATATGTGGGTGGTGGAACTGAAAGGTTGGATATATAGTGAGCAGGGCTAGAGGCTCTACAGTGAAATAAGCCAATAAACACTAACCAGAACAGCAATGGACAAGGCATATTTACATTAAGGAGAGGCATGCTTAATCGAGTGATCATAAGGGTCCAGTGAGTAGAGGTTGGTTGGGGTCACGGCGATCCAGACAGCTGGCCGGGTAGCTGGCTATCGGTAGCAAGATAACATAGGATGGAGGTCTGTTTTTTTTTTTTTTTTTTTTTTGTCACCTCGTTCGTTTCCGTCGGTAGATTACTGGGGTTCCGTGTGGTAGAGGGGATCGATCCAATTGGCAAAATAGATATAGTGACCCAAGAAAAAAAAAAAGAAAAAAAATTGTCCGGTATACTTATTTAGATAGCAGCCGATAAGACAGCTAATAATTAGCAGATGGGTATTCAGAAACGTCGCAATGGAAAAGCCTGTTGAAACCACCTCGGACAATTACGTCGGCAGACCAGTCGTGATGGATCGGCGGGGCTCCGTGTCGGCAATAAAGGGTCCAGTCCAATTGGCAAAAGAGGTATTGTAGCCCAAGAATTCGCTCTCTAACAGGTTACTTCTGGGTCATGGGTCAAGACATTTGTGGCCCGCATAGGCCGGTTGGGCATCACCATGGCTTTTGAGATGGTGATGTTTGTGAACAGTGAATTATACCACACCGCTGTCAGGTAAGTGTAACCAGGGGGACATACAAAACGAAGAGGTAGCATCTCAAAATGGAGAACTAATAACTAAGATAGGACAAAATGTATGGAAATTGCTTGGAAATACTACAATTGTTTCTTTCTTCAGGAACCTCGTTGTGTTGTGTCAGTGTGCTCCACTGTGTGACATCGGAGGCATCGTGGCCCTGTTCCTTCTCTACAGACTGGCTGCCATCTGGCTGGAGCTGCCACTCATCATCTTCGGTACATGATTAAAACACGAATTAACCTGTTATAAGATGCTTATACACCTGAGTCGATTGCTGGGTGAAACTCAATGTGTTCATATGTTGTGTTGTACGTACCACATAGGGGCGATAGCGTTCATAGCTGGAGGCCAGAGGTGTTCCACTTCCTGAGACCATTGATGACATTGAGTTCCCAAACAGGTGAGAGTATTTCAACATTGTTCAAACTAAACTAAGTTGCATTGTAGAAAGTTATATGGGGAATATTAATGAATTTACATATTCCATTGGTGATCAGAAACAAAAAAAAACACCTGAAGAGTCAACAGCTGACAAATCTCTTGCCCACTAACATGACAACCAACACAGAATCCACAATCATCTGATTGGTCTTCCTCCTATACCGTATTTATGAATCTATGTAGCATAGCCTATATCCCACAATATGTTTGTTGCATTTGTTGTTTCCAAAAACATGATGTGAATCCTATTGTTTTGTTGTTGCGATATTGGTATTTAAATATATGTATCACTATACATACCGGACAATCTCCTCATTAAAGTATGTGTTTTGAGAGAAACTTTTCTCATTCTTAAATTGCAACTGTTTCAAGTTATCCCAAATGTTAATATACCCCAGTTTTGTTAAAGTTATATACTTTTATTTTTGACTGACCTGACATAACTTAATAAAGATGTTTCCCATTCAAGATCCCAATTGCACACAATGTCAGCTGTTTTATTTAATTTTTTTAACATGTGGCCGAACACCATTGCTGTCTTCCAGGCTAGAACATATTTGCATTGCTTAACAATTGAATTATTTTGTTTTCTTAACAAAAATAATGATCCTTGCAATTTCTGACAAAATCACTTACCACAAGTATTTAATTTGTACTTTCAATTCTTAACAAAACTAGATTTGTGGCTCAAATTACACATTTCCTCAGATTATGGAGAGTAGGGTGTTAAGAATGAATCTTCATCTGACTGTTAATCCAATCCGTAAACTTTGATACTCTGGCGTACACCCCTGGCTTCAAGGCGTTGGCACAGCCCAGACCCCAGGATGTCACTCCCTGGAGGACAAAGCTGTTCTGGGCATGACACACCAGAGGGCCACCACTGTCACCCTGGAAGAGGTCAAAAACATAATCACCACCATTATCATCATCACTCTAAAACAGTTACGTTTAAAATCACTGTGGAAACTGCAGTTTACAACCAACCACACAGTCCTCACTGATATTGAATGACTACTAGTTGTTGCTGAGCATGTATACCTGACAGCTGTCTGTTCCCCCTTCAATGTTCCCAGCACACATCTCATGGTCCTTGACTCTGTTGTTCAGGTAGGCAGGACGATTACACACTTTATTTTCTATAACAGGGAAGCCCGTCTCCTTGAGGATCCCATCTCCACCAGTTCCTACAAACACAAAGATCAATGTTTCATGTCAGAAAATATAGAAAATAATTGCTACATTTGCAACAACAAAGTAATGGAGTCCTGAACAGAAGAATTACTTAATTCTGTCTAATGTTATGAGAAATCACAAGGGTAAAAAAACATGCATGACTCTTGAACCTTGTGTCTCTCCCCATCCTGTCACATAGCACTCTGTTCCAGGTGGTACCACGTAATCCTTCTCGGGTAAGCATGCTGGTAAAACCTTGTCATTTATGAGTGCAGGGCTGCAACCAATCACACAAGTGTTTTTACAGCCTCTGACTTCCAAACAGCAAGACAAATGTGATACATTTGATAGAGTTTTTCTGGCCTCACGTTTCTAGCTTCAGCAGTGCAATGTCTGTCCTGTCAGGTCCCAGGATCAGTTTCTCCAGATTACGCTCCTGCTTGGTCGCTTCATTTCCTCTCTCTGTGTGGGTTCCCATGAACACCTTGTAGGCAGATGGCCTCTTTGATCTGATACGCACAAACATAGAAAGACAAACTTTTATTTAATCCATAATAAGGGCCTCACAGTAAACATTACTAAAAAGTAATGCTCTTCTTCTGTTGTGTAAGAGGCTATCACTCAGCCCCTACTACACAGTATATGTACAGCTGCTCTTCTTGTTGGTATACATTTATTGAGTAATAAACCTCAAGACAACTGAGTTAATACGGGCTGTTCTCTCACCTCTCCAGGCAGTGGGCAGCGGTGAGGACCCATTGAGGGGCGATCAGAGTTCCCCCACAGAAATGAACACCAGTGCTTTAGGAGGACAGACAGAAGAGTGAAGAAGTTAGTTCTCCAAGAGATATATTGTTTTATCTGTCTGGATGGAAATATCAATGCATTAATACAATTCATGAAAGGGAATGGGATGCTATCCTCCATACTTGGTCCTCAGGCTGATCTGCCAGGGCCATGAGTGGGGTTTGGACACACAGCCTCCAACGATGCGATACAATTTGATTTGATTTGATTTGCGACCAAAACACCTCTTGGGTTTTGTAACCGGCTGCCCACATTTCAAGCCAGCTGAAGAGCAAAAAGAGAGTTTTATTTGTGCATTCTACCATGTAGACAGTAACCAAATTGATCTGGATGTAACACGTTTGTTTCAGCACAGCCATATGTATAATGATTAACAGAAACTGTATCTCAATGTAGGCCACATACCGCATTCTGGGATTTGGCAGTAGTCCCATTTTTTGCTTCTGTCTGTGGTGTAGCACCATGGTCCATTCACGTCATTGTCAGGGTTTCTGCAATTCTAACAGTGAAAAAAGACGCTGAATTAATTGAAGTACATCTTCCTAAATGTCTCCTCTATCATATGCAGTACTTCCACAGTATTGTTTGACATTATTTAAAGGCCCAATGCAGCTGTTCTTATCTCAATATCAAATAATTTCTGGGTAACAATTAAGTACCTTACTGTGATTGTTTTCAATTAAAATGGTCAAAAAGGGCCTTTAAATACAGTACATCTAGCAAGAAAATGCCATGGACTTACGTTGGACTCCAGGCCTTTGTCAGGGTGGGATTCAGGGTTGAAACTGGCATGCTGATGGGGGCTTTGGGAGCTCCACCTCTGACATGTGACACCCAACATGGTCATAGAAGCAGGACCCCTGTATGTCCCCCCATTGCCCACCTTGCAATCTGAACGTCAACAGAAAACGATATCAGTATATAATATAATCAATTGCTCCCCTGAACATTGACAATGTAGGATGAATATATTAAAGAGGGATGTGTCTGATTTTATCAAAACTTGTCACACCTGTCAATTAACTGGTAAACCTAATAAAGCTATTAAGCCGGTACCATTGTTTCCTATTCCTGTACTCAGCCAACCTTTTGAGTATCTGATTATTGACTGTGTGGGTCCTCTGCCTCGTTCTAAAAAGGGTAGTAGTTACCTGTTCACTGTGATGTGTCAGACCACTAGGTTTCCTGCTGCCTATCCTCTCCGATCTATCACGACTAAGTCTGTGTTAAAAGCTTTGACTCAGTTTCTCTCAATGTTTGGAATCCCTAAGGTCATTCAGAGTGATCAAGGATCTAATTTCACCTCTAATCTGTTTGGTCAGGTTCTTCAACAGCTCCATATTAAACACAATTTGTCTAGCGCCTATCACGCACAAAGTCAAGGAGCACTGGAACGTTTCCATCAAACACTTAAGTCTTTGTTGAGAGCTTATTGTACTGAGATGGATAATGATTGGGAGGAAGGGTTGCCTTGGTTACTGTTAGCCGCTAGGGAGGTTTCACAGGAGAGCATGGGTTTCAGTCCAAATGACCTTGTGTTTGGACATAGGGTGTTCTCCAGGATGACTGGAAGTCTCCCGAGCCTCTTCAGTCCCTGTTATCGTATGTGTGTGATTTCCGGCGACGCCTGTACGCCGCTGGTGAAATGGCTAAAGAGAATTTATTATCTTCACAGGAGAGGATGAAGGGTATATTTGATCGCCGAACTGAGCCTCGTCAGTTTAGTGCGGGTGACCAGGTTCTTGCTCTGCTGCCAATTGTGGGTTCTCCTTTTCAAGCCAAGTTTCAAGGTCCATATACAGTGGTGCGCCAGTACACTGAGCAAAATTACCTAGTTGCCACTCCAGAACGGAGAAAAGCACACCAGCTGTGCCATGTAAATTTGTTAAAACCCTATTATGCACGTTCCTCTGAGACTGAACAGTGGGAGTCTACAGAGGACGGTAAACCTGTTCTTTTGGCTGATACCGTTGTTTTCTTTGGTTCTTGTCATGCTAGATCTGTGCATGAGGAGGAAGATGTGCCTGGTCCTGACGATTGTATATTGCAGGGTAGATTGTCTAAAATATCCATTGTCTCTGAATTTTTCAGTCTTCTCACTCACCTACCTGTTGATGGGAGGAAAGAGATGGTTGGTCTGATTCGGAGATTTCCAGGTCTATTTTCTGATACACCTACACGTACAAACTTAATAGAACATGATATTGACGTTGGAGATGCTGACCCCATTCGTCAGCGGTTCTATAGAGTTTCTTTAGAGAAACTGCGTTGTCTGGATGCTGAGGTCAGATACATGCTAGAGAGTAAGATAGCAGAGCCTTCTTTCTCCAGTTGGGCTTCTCCCTGTATCTTGGTCAGTAAACCGGATGGAACAAACCGATTTTGTACGGACTACCGTAAGGTAAACAGTGTCACAAAGCCAGATTCATTTCCTCTTCCTCGGATGGAGGACTGCGTTGATCAAGTCGGAGCAGCTAGGTTTGTGAGCAAATTTGACCTGTTAAAAGGCTATTGGCAGGTGCCACTGACGACTAGGGCACGTGAAATCTCTGCCTTTATTACACCCTTTGGACTGTACTCGTATTCGGTTATGAGTTTCGGTCTGCGTAATGCACCTGCCACTTTTCAGCGACTTATGAACAGGGTTGTCGCCGGTTTGACCGGGTGCGCTGTTTATTTGGATGATGTAGTGATATATGCAGATACTTGGGAAGAACATCTGTCCCGTATTCAAGCCTTGTTCGAACGTCTGGCTGCGGGTCGCCTCACGATCAATCTGGCTAAATGTGAGTTTGCTCAGGCGACCGTTACATACCTTGGAAAGGTGGTTGGGCAGGGTGAGGTGCGGCCTGTTCGGGCTAAAGTGGTAGCTATTGATGCTTTTCCACCACCAACTACTAAAAAGGAACTGATGCGTTTCTTGACAGATATGCTGAAAGCTAAGGCTGTTTACGTTTGGTCTACTCGTTGTCAACACGCTTTTGAAGATGCAAAGAGGTTGCTTACCTCAACTCCGGTGCTGGCTGCTCCTCGTGTGGATTTGTCATTTACCTTGCAGGTGGATGCTAGTCAGGTGGGAGCAGGTGCAGTTTTGCTGCAAGCAGATGTGTCTGGGGTTGAGAGGCCTGTTAGTTTCTTTTCCAAAAAGTTTAACGATTATCAGTTGAACTATTCGGTTATTGAAAAAGAAGCGCTAGCACTCATCTGGACGCTACAACACTTCGAAGTGTATGTCGGGTCGGGGGTAGTACCTATTGTGGTCGCACCGACCATAACCCTCTCACTTTTTTGAGGTCCATGATGTGTCCGAACCAGAGGATAATGAGATGGTGCTTATTTTTACAATCATTCCATCTCGATGTGCGGCACATCCGGGGGACTGAAAACGTGATTGCTGATGCGCTCTCTCGTGCGCCCTGTTCCTAAATGGTTACGTGACTGACCATTGTTTCGTATTGTCATGTTCTCTCTGTCCTGTCTGTTCCCTCATGGTCTTTTCTTCTTTCCTCTTAAATGTTGCTTCCTGTGCGACGGTTGCTGAGGTCTGGGGAGGAGGTTGGCTGGGGCAAGGCTGGTATGTTGTTCCGGGGTCCTTGTTGGTCCCCGGTTTTATGGGGGGGGGATGTGACGACCCTCCCACTCTGTCTGCCGTATTCTCTCTTTGTTCTTGTTTCCTTATTAGGATGCCGGTGGGCGGAGTTGGGAGGGTCGTCAGGTACATGGGAAACACCTGGGCCCTGTGTCTGGGCCCCACTTCCCCATTCATGGAGGAGATTCTCTCCATTCAGACACAGACAGATTTTGGTTGTGGCCTGGTTGTGGTTATTTGGTTGTTTGTGTTGGCACCCTTCAACACCCCTACTTATCACATGTATACACGCAAACACTCCTACACTACTGACTACTGACTACTGACTACACACACACCATTGTTAATTGTATTTACTTTACCTTAGTTAATAAATATAGTTTGTTATTCCTTATCTCCATGTGGTCTCCCTTTTGTTACGGGCTATGAGCCGGTTCGTGACAGCTTCTTTACTACAAAATAAATCCAATGCATTCACATCATCATCATCATCATCATCATCATCATCATCACACGACAGTGTAAAGTGACCTGGTCCAGGAACGTCTCCACAGCTAGGCACCTTGCAGTACTCCCAACGTGTCTCTGGGTCTGTAGTGTAGCACCAGGGCATCCTCTCATTGTCTGGGTTCCTGCAGTAGTTCAGGTCCAGGCCGCTGACAGGAACCCAAACAACCACTCATATTGGTTAAGTCACAGTCAGTCTGTATCTTCAAGACATTAAAACACAGACAAATGCAATGCTCTGCTCTTGTTTGAGTAAAAACAAGTTGCCCAATCTCGTGGGTTGATCTTACTTGGATGGGTAGTTGTCTGGAGTTCTGTTGTGCTTTTGGGGCGTCTGAGCTGCCCAGGCCTGACAGGCTTTCCCAGACGTTGTCACGGCAACAGTTCCCCTGTAGGCAACGCCGTCGCCTGTGCTACAGGTGAGCTCCTCCACCACCGTGGGAGGCTCAGAAGCTACGGGAGAGGGAGAGAGATGGGAGAGTGAGGAAAACTCCCTGGGCGTTAGTGAACTCATATTTGAATTATTTTTATGTGAAAGAGCAGGGGGTCATGGGGAGGGTCCTGCTTTTGCTCCATAAATGAGGCACTGTGCTTTTACCAGTATTTCCAGCATTATCCTGCAAGTGTTGCTGCAGGTAGAAAATCCTAGGAAATATTCTGTAATTGACACAAGCTGTCTTCAAACAATCAATCAACGTCTGGTTGTGATCGTGTGTTCGGGCGGGGTATCACCTGAGCCAGGAAAGGCGTAGCTTTGCGAATCTTGATCGCACAAAACCTATTATTTGGCAAGGGAATACTATTTGTAGATCAGTCGTTCTACACCTTATTTTGCTCAAGCTGATCTTCTCCAACAGACTCGGAAGTTGTAGCTACAAATTGATCAATTAGGGGCAATTAAAGGGGAGGAGAGTCAATGAAACCAAACATGGAAGTACAGTCTATATAAAAGTACAGTAAATGGAAAGACCAGAATATAGTGTGTAAATATCCTGCTGGGACACTCGCTGCATATGACAATAATATACACTGAGTATACCAAACATTAGGAACACCTTCCTAATACTGAGTCTGGGCATGGACTTTACAAGGTGTCAAGTATTCCACAGGGATGTTGGCCCATGTTGACTCCAATACTTCTCACAGTTGTGTCAAGTTGGCTGGATGTCCTTTGGGTGGTGGACCATTCTTGATACACATGGGAAACTGTTGAGCGTGAAAAACACAGCAGCGTTGCAGTTCTTGACACAAACCGGTGTGCCTGGCAGCTAATACCATACCCTGTTCAAAGGCACTTAAATATTTAGTCTTGCCAATTCACCCTCTGAATGGCACATATACACAATTCATGTCTCAAAAAGTAGCCTAAAACATTAGGCTTCTTTACTACAAAATAAATCCAATGCATTCACATCATCATCATCATCATCATCACACGACAGTGTAAAGTGACCTGGTCCAGGAACGTCTCCACAGCTAGGCACCTTGCAGTACTCCCAACGTGTCTCTGGGTCTGTAGTGTAGCACCAGGGCATCCTCTCATTGTCTGGGTTCCTGCAGTAGTTCAGGTCCAGGCCTCTGACAGGAACACAAACAACCACTCATATTGGTTAAGTCACAGTCAGTCTGTATCTTCAAGACATTAAAACACAGACAAATGCAATGCTCTGCTCTTGTTTGAGTAAAAACAAGTTGCCCAATCTCGTGGGTTGATCTTACTTGGATGGGTAGTTGTCTGGAGTTCTGTTGTGCTTTTGGGGCGTCTGAGCTGCCCAGGCCTGACAGGCTTTCCCAGATGTTGTCACGGCAACAGTTCCCCTGTAGGCAACGCCGTCGCCTGTGCTACAGGTGAGCTCCTCCACCACCGTGGGAGGCTTAGAAGCTACGGGAGAGGGAGAGAGATGGGAGAGTGAGGAAAACTCCCTGGGCGTTAGTGAACTCATATTTGAATTATTTTTATGTGAAAGAGCAGGGGGTCATGGGGAGGGTCCTGCTTTTTGCTCCATAAATGAGGCACTGTGCTTTTACCAGTATTTCCAGCATTATCCTGCAAGTGTTGCTGCAGGTAGAAAATCCTAGGAAATATTCTGTAATTGACACAAGCTGTCTTCAAACAATCAATCAACGTCTGGTTGTGATCGTGTGTTCGGGCGGGGTATCACCTGAGCCAGGAAAGGCGTAGCTTTGCGAATCTTGATCGCACAAAACCTATTATTTGGCAAGGGAATACTATTTGTAGATCAGTCGTTCTACACCTTATTTTGCTCAAGCTGATCTTCTCCAACAGACTCGGAAGTTGTAGCTACAAATTGATCAATTAGGGGCAATTAAAGGGGAGGAGAGTCAATGAAACCAAACATGGAAGTACAGTCTATATAAAAGTACAGTAAATGGAAAGACCAGAATATAGTGTGTAAATATCCTGCTGGGACACTCGCTGCATATGACAATAATATACACTGAGTATACCAAACATTAGGAACACCTTCCTAATACTGAGTCTGGGCATGGACTTTACAAGGTGTCAAGTATTCCACAGGGATGTTGGCCCATGTTGACTCCAATACTTCTCACAGTTGTGTCAAGTTGGCTGGATGTCCTTTGGGTGGTGGACCATTCTTGATACACATGGGAAACTGTTGAGCGTGAAAAACACAGCAGCGTTGCAGTTCTTGACACAAACCGGTGTGCCTGGCAGCTAATACCATACCCTGTTCAAAGGCACTTAAATATTTAGTCTTGCCAATTCACCCTCTGAATGGCACATATACACAATTCATGTCTCAAAAAGTAGCCTAAAACATTAGGCTTCTTTACTACAAAATAAATCCAATGCATTCACATCATCATCATCATCATCATCACACGACAGTGTAAAGTGACCTGGTCCAGGAACGTCTCCACAGCTAGGCACCTTGCAGTACTCCCAACGTGTCTCTGGGTCTGTAGTGTAGCACCAGGGCATCCTCTCATTGTCTGGGTTCCTGCAGTAGTTCAGGTCCAGGCCTCTGACAGGAACACAAACAACCACTCATATTGGTTAAGTCACAGTCAGTCTGTATCTTCAAGACATTAAAACACAGACAAATGCAATGCTCTGCTCTTGTTTGAGTAAAAACAAGTTGCCCAATCTCGTGGGTTGATCTTACTTGGATGGGTAGTTGTCTGGAGTTCTGTTGTGCTTTTGGGGCGTCTGAGCTGCCCAGGCCTGACAGGCTTTCCCAGACATTGTCACGGCAACAGTTCCCCTGTAGGCAACGCCGTCGCCTGTGCTACAGGTGAGCTCCTCCACCACCGTGGGAGGCTTAGAAGCTACGGGAGAGGGAGAGAGATGGGAGAGTGAGGAAAACTCCCTGGGCGTTAGTGAACTCATATTTGAATTATTTTTATGTGAAAGAGCAGGGGGTCATGGGGAGGGTCCTGCTTTTTGCTCCATAAATGAGGCACTGTGCTTTTACCAGTATTTTCAGCATTATCCTGCAAGTGTTGCTGCAGGTAGAAAATCCTAGGAAATATTCTGTAATTGACACAAGCTGTCTTCAAACAATCAATCAACGTCTGGTTGTGATCGTGTGTTCGGGCGGGGTATCACCTGAGCCAGGAAAGGCGTAGCTTTGCGAATCTTGATCGCACAAAACCTATTATTTGGCAAGGGAATACTATTTGTAGATCAGTCGTTCTACACCTTATTTTGCTCAAGCTGATCTTCTCCAACAGACTCGGAAGTTGTAGCTACAAATTGATCAATTAGGGGCAATTAAAGGGGAGGAGAGTCAATGAAACCAAACATGGAAGTACAGTCTATATAAAAGTACAGTAAATGGAAAGACCAGAATATAGTGTGTAAATATCCTGCTGGGACACTCGCTGCATATGACAATAATATACACTGAGTATACCAAACATTAGGAACACCTTCCTAATACTGAGTCTGGGCATGGACTTTACAAGGTGTCAAGTATTCCACAGGGATGTTGGCCCATGTTGACTCCAATACTTCTCACAGTTGTGTCAAGTTGGCTGGATGTCCTTTGGGTGGTGGACCATTCTTGATACACATGGGAAACTGTTGAGCGTGAAAAACACAGCAGCGTTGCAGTTCTTGACACAAACCGGTGTGCCTGGCAGCTAATACCATACCCTGTTCAAAGGCACTTAAATATTTAGTCTTGCCAATTCACCCTCTGAATGGCACATATACACAATTCATGTCTCAAAAAGTAGCCTAAAACATTAGGCTTCTTTACTACAAAATAAATCCAATGCATTCACATCATCATCATCATCATCATCATCACACGACAGTGTAAAGTGACCTGGTCCAGGAACGTCTCCACAGCTAGGCACCTTGCAGTACTCCCAACGTGTCTCTGGGTCTGTAGTGTAGCACCAGGGCATCCTCTCATTGTCTGGGTTCCTGCAGTAGTTCAGGTCCAGGCCGCTGACAGGAACACAAACAACCACTCATATTGGTTAAGTCACAGTCAGTCTGTATCTTCAAGACATTAAAACACAGACAAATGCAATGCTCTGCTCTTGTTTGAGTAAAAACAAGTTGCCCAATCTCGTGGGTTGATCTTACTTGGATGGGTAGTTGTCTGGAGTTCTGTTGTGCTTTTGGGGCGTCTGAGCTGCCCAGGCCTGACAGGCTTTCCCAGACGTTGTCACGGCAACAGTTCCCCTGTAGGCAACGCCGTCGCCTGTGCTACAGGTGAGCTCCTCCACCACCGTGGGAGGCTTAGAAGCTACGGGAGAGGGAGAGAGATGGGAGAGTGAGGAAAACTCCCTGGGCGTTAGTGAACTCATATTTGAATTATTTTTATGTGAAAGAGCAGGGGGTCATGGGGAGGGTCCTGCTTTTTGCTCCATAAATGAGGCACTGTGCTTTTACCAGTATTTCCAGCATTATCCTGCAAGTGTTGCTGCAGGTAGAAAATCCTAGGAAATATTCTGTAATTGACACAAGCTGTCTTCAAACAATCAATCAACGTCTGGTTGTGATCGTGTGTTCGGGCGGGGTATCACCTGAGCCAGGAAAGGCGTAGCTTTGCGAATCTTGATCGCACAAAACCTATTATTTGGCAAGGGAATACTATTTGTAGATCAGTCGTTCTACACCTTATTTTGCTCAAGCTGATCTTCTCCAACAGACTCGGAAGTTGTAGCTACAAATTGATCAATTAGGGGCAATTAAAGGGGAGGAGAGTCAATGAAACCAAACATGGAAGTACAGTCTATATAAAAGTACAGTAAATGGAAAGACCAGAATATAGTGTGTAAATATCCTGCTGGGACACTCGCTGCATATGACAATAATATACACTGAGTATACCAAACATTAGGAACACCTTCCTAATACTGAGTCTGGGCATGGACTTTACAAGGTGTCAAGTATTCCACAGGGATGTTGGCCCATGTTGACTCCAATACTTCTCACAGTTGTGTCAAGTTGGCTGGATGTCCTTTGGGTGGTGGACCATTCTTGATACACATGGGAAACTGTTGAGCGTGAAAAACACAGCAGCGTTGCAGTTCTTGACACAAACCGGTGTGCCTGGCAGCTAATACCATACCCTGTTCAAAGGCACTTAAATATTTAGTCTTGCCAATTCACCCTCTGAATGGCACATATACACAATTCATGTCTCAAAAAGTAGCCTAAAACATTAGGCTTCTTTACTACAAAATAAATCCAATGCATTCACATCATCATCATCATCATCATCACACGACAGTGTAAAGTGACCTGGTCCAGGAACGTCTCCACAGCTAGGCACCTTGCAGTACTCCCAACGTGTCTCTGGGTCTGTAGTGTAGCACCAGGGCATCCTCTCATTGTCTGGGTTCCTGCAGTAGTTCAGGTCCAGGCCTCTGACAGGAACACAAACAACCACTCATATTGGTTAAGTCACAGTCAGTCTGTATCTTCAAGACATTAAAACACAGACAAATGCAATGCTCTGCTCTTGTTTGAGTAAAAACAAGTTGCCCAATCTCGTGGGTTGATCTTACTTGGATGGGTAGTTGTCTGGAGTTCTGTTGTGCTTTTGGGGCGTCTGAGCTGCCCAGGCCTGACAGGCTTTCCCAGACGTTGTCACGGCAACAGTTCCCCTGTAGGCAACGCCGTCGCCTGTGCTACAGGTGAGCTCCTCCACCACCGTGGGAGGCTTAGAAGCTACGGGAGAGGGAGAGAGATGGGAGAGTGAGGAAAACTCCCTGGGCGTTAGTGAACTCATATTTGAATTATTTTTATGTGAAAGAGCAGGGGGTCATGGGGAGGGTCCTGCTTTTTGCTCCATAAATGAGGCACTGTGCTTTTACCAGTATTTCCAGCATTATCCTGCAAGTGTTGCTGCAGGTAGAAAATCCTAGGAAATATTCTGTAATTGACACAAGCTGTCTTCAAACAATCAATCAACGTCTGGTTGTGATCGTGTGTTCGGGCGGGGTATCACCTGAGCCAGGAAAGGCGTAGCTTTGCGAATCTTGATCGCACAAAACCTATTATTTGGCAAGGGAATACTATTTGTAGATCAGTCGTTCTACACCTTATTTTGCTCAAGCTGATCTTCTCCAACAGACTCGGAAGTTGTAGCTACAAATTGGTCAATTAGGGGCAATTAAAGGGAGGAGAGTCAATGAAACCAAACATGGAAGTACAGTCTATATAAAAGTACAGTAAATGGAAAGACCAGAATATAGTGTGTAAATATCCTGCTGGGACACTCGCTGCATATGACAATAATATACACTGAGTATACCAAACATTAGGAACACCTTCCTAATACTGAGTCTGGGCATGGACTTTACAAGGTGTCAAGTATTCCACAGGGATGTTGGCCCATGTTGACTCCAATACTTCTCACAGTTGTGTCAAGTTGGCTGGATGTCCTTTGGGTGGTGGACCATTCTTGATACACATGGGAAACTGTTGAGCGTGAAAAACACAGCAGCGTTGCAGTTCTTGACACAAACCGGTGCGCCTGGCAGCTAATACCATACCCTGTTCAAAGGCACTTAAATATTTAGTCTTGCCAATTCACCCTCTGAATGGCACATATACACAATTCATGTCTCAAAAAGTAGCCTAAAACATTAGGCTTCTTTACTACAAAATAAATCCAATGCATTCACATCATCATCATCATCATCATCACACGACAGTGTAAAGTGACCTGGTCCAGGAACGTCTCCACAGCTAGGCACCTTGCAGTACTCCCAACGTGTCTCTGGGTCTGTAGTGTAGCACCAGGGCATCCTCTCATTGTCTGGGTTCCTGCAGTAGTTCAGGTCCAGGCCGCTGACAGGAACACAAACAACCACTCATATTGGTTAAGTCACAGTCAGTCTGTATCTTCAAGACATTAAAACACAGACAAATGCAATGCTCTGCTCTTGTTTGAGTAAAAACAAGTTGCCCAATCTCGTGGGTTGATCTTACTTGGATGGGTAGTTGTCTGGAGTTCTGTTGTGCTTTTGGGGCGTCTGAGCTGCCCAGGCCTGACAGGCTTTCCCAGACGTTGTCACGGCAACAGTTCCCCTGTAGGCAACGCCGTCGCCTGTGCTACAGGTGAGCTCCTCCACCACCGTGGGAGGCTTAGAAGCTACGGGAGAGGGAGAGAGATGGGAGAGTGAGGAAAACTCCCTGGGCGTTAGTGAACTCATATTTGAATTATTTTTATGTGAAAGAGCAGGGGGTCATGGGGAGGGTCCTGCTTTTTGCTCCATAAATGAGGCACTGTGCTTTTACCAGTATTTCCAGCATTATCCTGCAAGTGTTGCTGCAGGTAGAAAATCCTAGGAAATATTCTGTAATTGACACAAGCTGTCTTCAAACAATCAATCAACGTCTGGTTGTGATCGTGTGTTCGGGCGGGGTATCACCTGAGCCAGGAAAGGCGTAGCTTTGCGAATCTTGATCGCACAAAACCTATTATTTGGCAAGGGAATACTATTTGTAGATCAGTCGTTCTACACCTTATTTTGCTCAAGCTGATCTTCTCCAACAGACTCGGAAGTTGTAGCTACAAATTGGTCAATTAGGGGCAATTAAAGGGGAGGAGAGTCAATGAAACCAAACATGGAAGTACAGTCTATATAAAAGTACAGTAAATGGAAAGACCAGAATATAGTGTGTAAATATCCTGCTGGGACACTCGCTGCATATGACAATAATATACACTGAGTATACCAAACATTAGGAACACCTTCCTAATACTGAGTCTGGGCATGGACTTTACAAGGTGTCAAGTATTCCACAGGGATGTTGGCCCATGTTGACTCCAATACTTCTCACAGTTGTGTCAAGTTGGCTGGATGTCCTTTGGGTGGTGGACCATTCTTGATACACATGGGAAACTGTTGAGCGTGAAAAACACAGCAGCGTTGCAGTTCTTGACACAAACCGGTGTGCCTGGCAGCTAATACCATACCCTGTTCAAAGGCACTTAAATATTTAGTCTTGCCAATTCACCCTCTGAATGGCACATATACACAATTCATGTCTCAAAAAGTAGCCTAAAACATTAGGCTTCTTTACTACAAAATAAATCCAATGCATTCACATCATCATCATCATCATCATCACACGACAGTGTAAAGTGACCTGGTCCAGGAACGTCTCCACAGCTAGGCACCTTGCAGTACTCCCAACGTGTCTCTGGGTCTGTAGTGTAGCACCAGGGCATCCTCTCATTGTCTGGGTTCCTGCAGTAGTTCAGGTCCAGGCCGCTGACAGGAACACAAACAACCACTCATATTGGTTAAGTCACAGTCAGTCTGTATCTTCAAGACATTAAAACACAGACAAATGCAATGCTCTGCTCTTGTTTGAGTAAAAACAAGTTGCCCAATCTCGTGGGTTGATCTTACTTGGATGGGTAGTTGTCTGGAGTTCTGTTGTGCTTTTGGGGCGTCTGAGCTGCCCAGGCCTGACAGGCTTTCCCAGACGTTGTCACGGCAACAGTTCCCCTGTAGGCAACGCCGTCGCCTGTGCTACAGGTGAGCTCCTCCACCACCGTGGGAGGCTTAGAAGCTACGGGAGAGGGAGAGAGATGGGAGAGTGAGGAAAACTCCCTGGGCGTTAGTGAACTCATATTTGAATTATTTTTATGTGAAAGAGCAGGGGGTCATGGGGAGGGTCCTGCTTTTTGCTCCATAAATGAGGCACTGTGCTTTTACCAGTATTTCCAGCATTATCCTGCAAGTGTTGCTGCAGGTAGAAAATCCTAGGAAATATTCTGTAATTGACACAAGCTGTCTTCAAACAATCAATCAACGTCTGGTTGTGATCGTGTGTTCGGGCGGGGTATCACCTGAGCCAGGAAAGGCGTAGCTTTGCGAATCTTGATCGCACAAAACCTATTATTTGGCAAGGGAATACTATTTGTAGATCAGTCGTTCTACACCTTATTTTGCTCAAGCTGATCTTCTCCAACAGACTCGGAAGTTGTAGCTACAAATTGGTCAATTAGGGGCAATTAAAGGGGAGAGTCAATGAAACCAAACATGCAAGTACAGTCTATATAAAAGTACAGTAAATGGAAAGACCAGAATATAGTGTGTAAATATCCTGCTGGGACACTCGCTGCATATGACAATAATATACACTGAGTATACCAAACATTAGGAACACCTTCCTAATACTGAGTCTGGGCATGGACTTTACAAGGTGTCAAGTATTCCACAGGGATGTTGGCCCATGTTGACTCCAATACTTCTCACAGTTGTGCCAAGTTGGCTGGATGTCCTTTGGGTGGTGGACCACTCTTGATACACATGGGAAACTGTTGAGCGTGAAAAACACAGCAGCGTTGCAGTTCTTGACACAAACCGGTGCGCCTGGCAGCTAATACCATACCCTGTTCAAAGGCACTTAAATATTTAGTCTTGCCAATTCACCCTCTGAATGGCACATATACACAATTCATGTCTCAAAAAGTAGCCTAAAACATTAGGCTTCTTTACTACAAAATAAATCCAATGCATTCACATCATCATCATCATCATCATCATCACACGACAGTGTAAAGTGACCTGGTCCAGGAACGTCTCCACAGCTAGGCACCTTGCAGTACTCCCAACGTGTCTCTGGGTCTGTAGTGTAGCACCAGGGCATCCTCTCATTGTCTGGGTTCCTGCAGTAGTTCAGGGTCAGGCCGCTGACAGGAACACAAACAACCACTCATATTGGTTAAGTCACAGTCAGTCTGTATCTTCAAGACATTAAAACACAGACAAATGCAATGCTCTGCTCTTGTTTAAGTAAAAACAAGTTGCCCAATCTCGTGGGTTGATCTTACTTGGATGGGTAGTTGTCTGGAGTTCTGTTGTGCTTTTGGGGCGTCTGAGCTGCCCAGGCCTGACAGGCTTTCCCAGACGTTGTCACGGCAACAGTTCCCCTGTAGGCAACGCCGTCGCCTGTGCTACAGGTGAGCTCCTCCACCACCGTGGGAGGCTTAGAAGCTACGGGAGAGGGAGAGAGATGGGAGAGTGAGGAAAACTCCCTGGGCGTTAGTGAACTCATATTTGAATTATTTTTATGTGAAAGAGCAGGGGGTCATGGGGAGGGTCCTGCTTTTTGCTCCATAAATGAGGCACTGTGCTTTTACCAGTATTTCCAGCATTATCCTGCAAGTGTTGCTGCAGGTAGAAAATCCTAGGAAATATTCTGTAATTGACACAAGCTGTCTTCAAACAATCAATCAACGTCTGGTTGTGATCGTGTGTTCGGGCGGGGTATCACCTGAGCCAGGAAAGGCGTAGCTTTGCGAATCTTGATCGCACAAAACCTATTATTTGGCAAGGGAATACTATTTGTAGATCAGTCGTTCTACACCTCATTTTGCTCAAGCTGATCTTCTCCAACAGACTCGGAAGTTGTAGCTACAAATTGGTCAATTAGGGGCAATTAAAGGGGAGGAGAGTCAATGAAACCAAACATGGAAGTACAGTCTATATAAAAGTACAGTAAATGGAAAGACCAGAATATAGTGTGTAAATATCCTGCTGGGACACTCGCTGCATATGACAATAATATACACTGAGTATACCAAACATTAGGAACACCTTCCTAATACTGAGTCTGGGCATGGACTTTACAAGGTGTCAAGTATTCCACAGGGATGTTGGCCCATGTTGACTCCAATACTTCTCACAGTTGTGTCAAGTTGGCTGGATGTCCTTTGGGTGGTGGACCACTCTTGATACACATGGGAAACTGTTGAGCGTGAAAAACACAGCAGCGTTGCAGTTCTTGACACAAACCGGTGCGCCTGGCAGCTAATACCATACCCTGTTCAAAGGCACTTAAATATTTAGTCTTGCCAATTCACCCTCTGAATGGCACATATACACAATTCATGTCTCAAAAAGTAGCCTAAAACATTAGGCTTCTTTACTACAAAATAAATCCAATGCATTCACATCATCATCATCATCATCATCACACGACAGTGTAAAGTGACCTGGTCCAGGAACGTCTCCACAGCTAGGCACCTTGCAGTACTCCCAACGTGTCTCTGGGTCTGTAGTGTAGCACCAGGGCATCCTCTCATTGTCTGGGTTCCTGCAGTAGTTCAGGGTCAGGCCGCTGACAGGAACACAAACAACCACTCATATTGGTTAAGTCACAGTCAGTCTGTATCTTCAAGACATTAAAACACAGACAAATGCAATGCTCTGCTCTTGTTTGAGTAAAAACAAGTTGCCCAATCTCGTGGGTTGATCTTACTTGGATGGGTAGTTGTCTGGAGTTCTGTTGTGCTTTTGGGGCGTCTGAGCTGCCCAGGCCTGACAGGCTTTCCCAGACGTTGTCACGGCAACAGTTCCCCTGTAGGCAACGCCGTCGCCTGTGCTACAGGTGAGCTCCTCCACCACCGTGGGAGGCTTCAGAAGCTACGGGAGAGGGAGAGAGATGGGAGAGTGAGGAAAACTCCCTGGGCGTTAGTGAACTCATATTTGAATTATTTTTATGTGAAAGAGCAGGGGGTCATGGGGAGGGTCCTGCTTTTTGCTCCATAAATGAGGCACTGTGCTTTTACCAGTATTTCCAGCATTATCCTGCAAGTGTTGCTGCAGGTAGAAAATCCTAGGAAATATTCTGTAATTGACACAAGCTGTCTTCAAACAATCAATCAACGTCTGGTTGTGATCGTGTGTTCGGGCGGGGTATCACCTGAGCCAGGAAAGGCGTAGCTTTGCGAATCTTGATCGCACAAAACCTATTATTTGGCAAGGGAATACTATTTGTAGATCAGTCGTTCTACACCTTATTTTGCTCAAGCTGATCTTCTCCAACAGACTCGGAAGTTGTAGCTACAAATTGGTCAATTAGGGGCAATTAAAGGGGAGAGTCAATGAAACCAAACATGGAAGTACAGTCTATATAAAAGTACAGTAAATGGAAAGACCAGAATATAGTGTGTAAATATCCTGCTGGGACACTCGCTGCATATGACAATAATATACACTGAGTATACCAAACATTAGGAACACCTTCCTAATACTGAGTCTGGGCATGGACTTTACAAGGTGTCAAGTATTCCACAGGGATGTTGGCCCATGTTGACTCCAATACTTCTCACAGTTGTGTCAAGTTGGCTGGATGTCCTTTGGGTGGTGGACCATTCTTGATACACATGGGAAACTGTTGAGCGTGAAAAACACAGCAGCGTTGCAGTTCCTGACACAAACCGGTGTGCCTGGCAGCTAATACCATACCCTGTTCAAAGGCACTTAAATATTTAGTCTTGCCAATTCACCCTCTGAATGGCACATATACACAATTCATGTCTCAAAAAGTAGCCTAAAACATTAGGCTTCTTTACTACAAAATAAATCCAATGCATTCACATCATCATCATCATCATCACACGACAGTGTAAAGTGACCTGGTCCAGGAACGTCTCCACAGCTAGGCACCTTGCAGTACTCCCAACGTGTCTCTGGGTCTGTAGTGTAGCACCAGGGCATCCTCTCATTGTCTGGGTTCCTGCAGTAGTTCAGGGTCAGGCCGCTGACAGGAACACAAACAACCACTCATATTGGTTAAGTCACAGTCAGTCTGTATCTTCAAGACATTAAAACACAGACAAATGCAATGCTCTGCTCTTGTTTAAGTAAAAACAAGTTGCCCAATCTCGTGGGTTGATCTTACTTGGATGGGTAGTTGTCTGGAGTTCTGTTGTGCTTTTGGGGCGTCTGAGCTGCCCAGGCCTGACAGGCTTTCCCAGACGTTGTCACGGCAACAGTTCCCCTGTAGGCAACGCCGTCGCCTGTGCTACAGGTGAGCTCCTCCACCACCGTGGGAGGCTTAGAAGCTACGGGAGAGGGAGAGAGATGGGAGAGTGAGGAAAACTCCCTGGGCGTTAGTGAACTCATATTTGAATTATTTTTATGTGAAAGAGCAGGGGGTGATGGGGAGGGTCCTGCTTTTTGCTCCATAAATGAGGCACTGTGCTTTTACCAGTATTTCCAGCATTATCCTGCAAGTGTTGCTGCAGGTAGAAAATCCTAGGAAATATTCTGTAATTGACACAAGCTGTCTTCAAACAATCAATCAACGTCTGGTTGTGATCGTGTGTTCGGGCGGGGTATCACCTGAGCCAGGAAAGGCGTAGCTTTGCGAATCTTGATCGCACAAAACCTATTATTTGGCAAGGGAATACTATTTGTAGATCAGTCGTTCTACACCTTATTTTGCTCAAGCTGATCTTCTCCAACAGACTCGGAAGTTGTAGCTACAAATTGGTCAATTAGGGGCAATTAAAGGGGAGAGTCAATGAAACCAAACATGGAAGTACAGTCTATATAAAAGTACAGTAAATGGAAAGACCAGAATATAGTGTGTAAATATCCTGCTGGGACACTCGCTGCATATGACAATAATATACACTGAGTATACCAAACATTAGGAACACCTTCCTAATACTGAGTCTGGGCATGGACTTTACAAGGTGTCAAGTATTCCACAGGGATGTTGGCCCATGTTGATGTAACGGATGTGAAATGGCTAGCTAGTTAGCGGGTACGCGCTAGTAGCATTTCAATCAGTTACGTCACTTGCTCTGAGACTTTAAGTAGGGTTGCCCCTTGCTCTGCAAGGGCCGCGGCCTTTGTGGAGCGATGGGTAACGATGCTTCGTGGGCAACCGTTGTTGATGTGTGCAGAGGGTCCCTGGTTCGCGCCCGTGTCGGGGCGAGGGGACGGTTTAAAGTTATACTGTTACATTGATGCTGTTGACCCGGATCACTGGTTGCTGCGGAAAAGGAGGAGGTTGAAAGGGGGGTGAGTGTAACGGATGTGAAATGGCTAGCTAGTTAGCGGGTACGCGCTAGTAGCATTTCAATCAGTTACGTCACTTGCTCTGAGACTTTAAGTAGGGTTGCCCCTTGCTCTGCAAGGGCCGCGGCCTTTGTGGAGCGATGGGTAACGATGCTTCGTGGGCGACCGTTGTTGATGTGTGCAGAGGGTCCCTGGTTCGCGCCCGTGTCGGGGCGAGGGGACGACGTAAAGTTATACTGTTACATTGACTCCAATACTTCTCACAGTTGTGCCAAGTTGGCTGGATGTCCTTTGGGTGGTGGACCATTCTTGATACACATGGGAAACTGTTGAGCGTGAAAAACACAGCAGCGTTGCAGTTCTTGACACAAACCGGTGCGCCTGGCAGCTAATACCATACCCTGTTCAAAGGCACTTAAATATTTAGTCTTGCCAATTCACCCTCTGAATGGCACATATACACAATTTATGTCTCAAAAAGTAGCCTAAAAACATTAGGCTTCTTTACTACAAACGAAAATGTTTGAAATCAAGAAATAGAAAAGCATCTCCATAATAACGGAGAAATTCACTGACACAAATTCACTGACACAACAGCACTTTAGAAATAAAACACTTCCAAATTACACCTACTGTATTAACAAAGTGATGTTATGATGAGGAAAAGTGACTAAAAAAGCGAGTCAACTATTTGTTTAAAGATATATACTCTGAATTGTCTCTATAGCAGAGCCCTTTTTGTTTCTTAGTAGGACTCTTTTGGGTTCCATGTATAACCCTCTGTGGAAAGGGTTCTACATGGAACCTAAAAGGGATCTACCTGGAACCAAAAAAAAGTGGTTCTTCAAAGGGTTCTCCTATGGGGACAGCCAAAGAACCCTTTTAGGTTCTAGATAGCACTTTTGTTTCTAAGAGTGTAATCTGCTTTTGGGATTTTAACTTTTATACCAACATGACATCAGCTATTTGATCATCTTATTGGCAGTGGGGAAATAACAAGATATTAAGGGTACCGCTGCAGTCCTGGACGTTGCAGGTCTCCCACCTGGTCTCAGGGTCTTTGGTGTAGCACCAGGGTCCTTTGCTGTCGCCATCTGGGTTTCTACAGAAGTTGGACTCCAGGTCGGCATTGGGGTGTGTTGAAGGGGTCATGCTGTGGGAATGATTCTGTGAATTTACTTCTGCTGCAAAGAAATCTAACCTCACAAGTTGCTTGTAGTCAATAATATGTAAATAAAATACTTTATAGGAATATGAGAAATATTGTAGGTGTGTGTGAGCATACTTGGGGTTATGGGGGTATTTTGATGCCCATCTCTGGCATGTCTTCCCTGATTTTGTTTTGGACTTAGTTCCTCTGTAGTCCATACCGATTCCATTCACACACTCCATCAAGTACACTATAAAGACATAGAATAGCATGTCTCAACAGTAGTAGGTGGGTGGCTTGGTTAATAATCTTTGAGATTTTATTAGGCAAGTTCAGCAATGCACTAAACACCCCTCTTGGGTAATCAAAAAGCATCATCAGGCCTTTACTATCTGAGACGTTGTCATATATGGTCAGTATGTATTTGATATACCGTATGTACCTCCCACTGAAGGACTGATTGGACTGGGTTGTTTAGATAATCTGCATCACCTCTTCTGTTTGCTTACAGACACAGTCCAAACCTCTTACTGGACTCTCCACAGAGGTCAGCTAAATATTAACCGAAAATAATGTTGACTAATACAATCACATGAAACTCACAGTCCTACATTTAGATTCGAAAATGTGTAATCCATTATGCATTAATGATGATAGGAAGCCCTTTCAGGCCTAGCTACTTATCGAGAAAATTTAAAAAACTTTAGGACTTGCCTTTCTTTTCGTAGAGAGCTGTGCTGGTTCTTCTCAGAACATGCTCTGTTTTGGTGTTTGCTGGTATTGTCAAACATTCTTGATCCTTTTCAATGTATATAAAGGACCTGCCAAGAAACATTCAGAATGAAATCTGACTATGTAACTCATGTGTAAATCATTATCACTGTTCATGTAATGGCCATAAGCCTTAAGTTACCTGCAAGTGAAAGCTGTTTCAGCGTTACACTTGATGGCACATTCTAGGACCGTGCCTACTGAGTACTCCCTCTTCAATATAGACATAATCCGGGCGCCCTCTGTTTTTGCATATTCATCCAGGACACCCGCACTGACTAAATAGACAAACAGATAAGAAATAATGAGTAAGACTGAATTTGCTTACAATAGCTCTGTGATGCAAAGCTAAAACTCAATGGTTTCAGGGCTAAACTGCTGTTAAAGACCACTATAGAATGGAGGTTGCAACATGAAGGTATATTGACAGATTAGCCATTTGTGGAGTGGACATACACCACAGACAAAAAAACAAGTTATTTCAAAACCATTTACAACTAAGAGAAATACATAGAAATGTTTGTGTAATGAACAGTGTTTTAACACAACATTGTTCCTATTACTCTTAAATACAGTGCAAAAAGTATTTACTCATTCTTCCACAGTAGCCTACTTATACTACAGCAGTAAATCTAGACCAATAAGGCACGAGAGGTTGTGGTATATGGCCAATATACCACAGCTAAGGGCTGTTCTTATGCACGACGCATTGCGGAGTGCCTGGACACAGCCCTTAGCCGTGGTATATTTGCCATAATCCACAAACCCCAGAGGTGCCTTACTGCTATTATGAACTGGTTACCAACGTAATTAGAGCAGTACAAATAAATGTTTTGTCATACCCGTGGTATACGTCTGATATACCACGGCTGTCAGCCAATCAGCATTCAGGGGTCGAACCACCCAGTTTATGAATAGTAATTAAACTGGTTGTGGTAGAATATGTACACATAGGATATACAGTATAAATGATGAGGGTGGCAGGTAGCCTAGCGTTTAAGAGGGTTGGACCAGTAACTGAAAAGTTGCTGGTTCGAATCCCTGAGCCGACGAGGTGAAAACTCTGCCGATGTGCACTTGAGCAAGGCACTTAACCTTAATTGCTCCTGTAAGTCGCTCCGTATAGCCAATCAGTATTCAGGACTCGAACCCCCCAGTTTATAAAGGCTAATAATGAGTTACAATACACTGTACAGTAGGCCGATCTGCGAGATTAATTACATAGTAAGAAGAAGAATACAGTTTTAAGGTTTGACAGAAGATAATCTTACAAAATTATTAGATTAAAGAACTAAGCACACCTGAAGTAAATTCATAAGCACAGGAACTTAGCAAAAAACTTCCGTGTACAGATAGAACTCATTTGTGAATAAATGTTCAATTTGCAAGTATAAACACTGTGTGGGAGTCCTTCAGTTCACTTCAATTTAAAATGTGTAAAATGATGCCAGCTGTATCTTACCTGCAGAGAAAAGGACGCCTAGCAACACTGCTTTGTACAGGTCCATGATGCGGCACTGTCAAGCAGTGCATACAAACTCACCAGTGGGATACGTTTTGTGTCGTTTAAGCCATGTCAGTGAGACAAATAGATAGATTTCACTCATCAGTCAATCATTGGCCTAACAAGCACATGGAGCAGAGGTCAGGCTCTGTTTGTCAATTGGCTTTTATTCCATTCACATACATAGTACTGTCATGATGTACAGTAGGCTACAGCTCCTTTCAGCCTAACTGATGGTGAAATCTTTCATCCATAACTAATTTTTATACTGTATGAGGGATTTGTATTCTAATCAATGATGTTGTGTCACTCTGTATGTACAGCCACATCTCAAAACCCCTATTAGAAATCAAAGGCAGAGGTAGAAGTGTTTAGTGACATGTTTTAGTGCAACAATCAATAGGTTTATGCAATAAATTAAAGAATATTCAAATGTTTCAGGTGTTTTGTTTCAGAGCATTTCATTTTGATAACAAATTATCTGTGTATACTAGTTCTGTGTAAAATCGATATTGGTGGTTAATTATCAGCTAATAGAGACCAATGTCCTCTTTTGCAAACAGAACTTTACCAAACAACCTACTTTTGTAATTGAGTAATTCCCTGAATCGCCTCATTTCAGGTCCTTGCTATTCTTTTTGCAAAAATTACTGTAACGGCTCCCTCTCATTCATTCATTTTGCCTCAGATATGAGAGACAGGGAAGGTGAGCTGAGAGGGGTAATTATAGGTATATAATGATACCATACTATTAGTTGTAGGAATTGTATTTCACATTAGGCCTATTCTCCCTCTCAGGCAAACCTGTTCTTCCTCGATTAGGGTTCATTTTGGGATACACGTCACCTCGGCGGGAAGTGGGAACGACATTACATGGCTGCATGACAGATAGATACATCAATATTTTTGACTGCATCTGCATGTTAGAAAAAACTATCGTTGTTGGCTAATAGCCAATGTCAGATAGCCTACCTTATTTGGCCATCTTAGAAGAATTCATATCAGAAAAAACTTCTGAAACTTTTACCGCCGAAAGTGCCATTGTTTGGCGCCATACTACAGGATTCATTCAACCGCTACTCCTTTGCAGTAAAGTTCTTGACTATATGCTTCTAGAGACAATGTATGCCTAGCCCTCCATAGCCATTAGCCTACATTTCTCAGTATACATTACTATTGTATACGACCTTTTAAACGAATGAGTAATTTGTTAATTTAATGGTAGGCTAAACAAAACAACTCATATTTTCTCTCCTTGGAGGTTGATGTTTACAGTAACAGTAACCACTGGCGACGGATAAAACATGAGTGTAGCTTACTCTTGGGAGAGACACGCCAAACGCGAAGGGAACTATGTATTTTTATTTGATTTAAAGAAAAAGGTACGTTTTTATCTAACTATAATAAAAATGAATTGCTGTTTCATGGAATGTATACTTTTCTACCAATAATCTCTTCAAAGACAACTCAACACGTTTATAAAAGTTAGAAACGTAATTTGCTTTTTTGTTGTTGATAAAGGTCTATCTATAATGCACATATAACGTTAATGTAGGATATTGTGCAAAACCTCACATGTGAGCTATTCAAGCAAAACATTTCGGGTAATGTGGGGTAAATATCCCACATGGATTCACCTGGTCAGTCTGGGTCATGGAAAGAGCAGGTGTTCCTAATATTTTGTTCACTCCGTGTATAAAAAGTTTGTAGCTGTAACTTAATTCGATTTATATCACGTTTTCTAAATGAAAACATATTACCTCAACTTAAATCAGAATCTTTTTGTTAGAATGACTTAAGAAATGTAGAGCAAGTTATCCCACATTACCCTGTTACGACCTTCCCTACATTTCTCTTTCCAACTTGCAGAGACCAGACATTACTCAAAAACATGCCATTGTTAACAGAAGGTGATAATCAAGAGTATTTCATGAAGCATCTCTGAATGTAATAATGTCAGCTGAAATCCCCATGGACAACAATAGCCTGAGAACATGGTCAGCAGGTGGATCGTTTGAGCCAGAGGCAGACCTGGGCCAGGTACCACGACAGGAGCCACATAACACTGGAACACATGACATGGATAACCAAAGGACCCACCTAAATCCTCATGCAGCTGAGCTGGGCTCTAGTCCCCTGTCTCTATCCCATTCACTGAGCCATGATGCTGTTCATAGAGAAAACCCACAGGAGGCTGCCTCAGACAGTAACTCATCACTACAAACTACACGACAACTAATGCTACAGAGAGCTCTCCAGCAGGTCAGTAGTGTATTTAAACCATACAGTGTAGCCTACTATTGTAGACATATTTGTTTCAAGTTTCGGTCTGAATTGCTTTTACTCACTGATTTGATGCATGCACTCTTGCTTACCAGTAGGTGGCAGTAACATACCAATTTACAGTTGTGTTCAAAACTACTTGAATTGAGGGTATATTACCCACTTAAACTCATTTTACTTGCTGCACTCTACTTGAAGCAGCATTATTGATCAATGTGTGCATGTAGCACAGTAACCTTCATTCACACTGGCACTCTCATGTGAACTGCTTCCCTGCGCTGTTGGCTATCAGTTTAATATAGCACTAATCATACAAATAATCACACACATACACTGTCAATGCTGCTGTACAATTCAACTGCTCAACCAAGATCACTATTTACTTTATTAACCTACTTATAAATAACAGTCATGGTTGACAGAAAATTAATTTACATTTTAGTCATTTAGCAGACGCTCTTATACAGAGCGACTTACAGGAGCAATTAAGGTTAAGTGCCTTGCTCAAGTGCACATCGACAGAGTTTTCAACTCTTCGGCTCAGGGATTCGAACCAGCAACTTTTCAGTTACTGGTCCAACCCTCTTAAACGCTAGGCTACCTGACACCCTGATCATTTATACTGTATATCCTATGTGTACATATTCTACCACAACCAGTTGTATTACTATTTATAAACTGGGTGGTTCGACCCCTGAATGCTGATTGGCTGACAGCCGTGGTATATCAGACGTATACCACGGGTATGAGAAAAAAATAATTTTTACTGCTCTAATTATGTCGGTAATGAGTTTTTAATAGCAATAAGGCACCTCGTGCTGTATCCTGTTCATGTGACGAATAAACGTTAATTTATGTTGTAGTATTACATAATGATGCTGAAGCTGTCAACAGACCCTGCTGTGTGTTGAGTGTTGTCTATGTCTGCATCGGTGAAGGGCCCAGGGCAACAGGAGCAGCTAGTTCAACAGCAGGTGGAGCAGCTACACAGAGTTGTACAGGAGCAGAGCAGACTCCTGTCCCTCATGGGGCCAGGTGGGTACTGACTGACTGAGCTCAACGTAAAACAACCACCATCAAATAGCAAATACAAATTAATTCAGTGGAGAGGCATGAAATATGTTTACAAAGTAGTATTTTGTTAGAAAGTGCAAAGTTAATTTAGTACATTTAACTGTATTTGATGATCTTGAAAATAGATTTAGTCCAAAGGGACTTTCCGAAGTGTTGATAGTTTAGAGATGATCATTTGTTTTTGAGGTTACTAAGAAGATCATGTCAGCTCCAAGGCAGTGGTTGCTTAAGATTTGTTCAATACACAGAGGCAATAACACAATGCTCTGTTGGGTAATTTAAGAAATTACATGTCATTTCATCTTGTAGCAGCACTAATCTTTTCAGGCTAAACAGGTTTTTCTGAACTAATGAACAGCCACAGGTGTGTATAAGGACCGTCGCATAATCTCCAGTGATAAATCAGAGACATGTAAAGCACATAAAGTTGCTATGCATTCATGTCCACTTACATTTACTTTCTTCAAAAAGCTCTTTACACAAAAGACCCAATGAGGTTAAAGTGCAATGTACTATGACATTTAGCTGCGTTTTCACTTTACCTTTGTTTTCATCCTGAAAAAGCCAGTGGGAAATGACTTATCGGCCTAGTGCAGTCAAAAACAGGATTTTCCTGTGTTTTATATATATTTCCACACTATGAGGTTGGAATAGTACTGTGAAATTGTGCAAATTATGATATAATGTCCTTTTAGTGTAAGAGCTGTTTGAAAATCATTTCAGCCTGTGTTGGTGTGATGGAGTTTTGGCCTGCCTGGTAACAAAACTCTACCAATAACAGCTAGTTTTCAATTTTCCACTCCCCACTCTATATGCTTCAATACATTTTTTTTATACCTTTATTTATTTATGAGGTCCTAAACCTAGCATGAAGTGCATCCTTGTAGCTGTGTGGGCTAACATTGTCAAATGTTTGTCTTGGGGTAAGTTGAGTGTGTTTTCTTCCCAGGCGTAATGCAAGGCATTATCACAGTCAGCGGATCCTTTGTCCGAACCACCCAGGGCATTTGAACTGATTCCAGAGGCTGACCCAAAACAACGCTGCCGGAGAAGAGGCAGACAGAGCGGTCCTCTGGTCAGACTTCGAAGGCGCGCACACCAACCACCGCTTCCGAGTATATTACTTGCTAATGTCCAGTCTCTAGATAAAAAGGTAGATGAAATTATGATGATTATTATGATTATGATGATTATTATGGCCTATGTTAAAAGTGTCAATAAATGTACAAAGTGTTTGTTAGTTGTTAAGCCTGTGTTAAAAGATGCTTAAAATAATTTAAAGAAAAAAAGTGATTGTGTTAAATTGTGTTTGGGGAAGTAAAGATAGACATGGTTTTAGAAAGGTAGTGGTAATATTTCATTCAGTACAGAAGTTTGTAGGTGGCTTAACTTAACCTATCCCGTGGCTCAACTTAACCCATAACGGTAAGTTGTGCCAAGAGACCACTTTTTTTGGACAAGCTATGTTTTCAAAACTGTAATGTTTACATGAATTCTGATTATTTCCAGGGATACACAACATCCTGAAATATATATAGATGTCTTTGTTATACAGAAAACTATATTTCCCTTGACGGAGTGATGCTGAATGTAAAAATTGTCTCAACTTACCCCACTCTCCCCTATCATTTGATTACTGTGTGAACATTTATTGCTTTTGTGGTCATATTAGTTCATGAGACCCCCATATTTGGGCCGTCGGACTCACTTCGCCGATGATGTCTTAGGGATTATTTGGAAGGTCCATGTCCCTAGAGTTGTAAAATGTGTGAAAGCAGTGGACCAATGGTAGCTTTCTGTGTGTTAGCACTCTTCCTTTCATCCCTCCATTCCATTCATGTTTCCCATAGGGATTTTACCCAATGTACAGCATGTTATTGCTCCCTTACACCCTTCAATCATATAGCATCAGAAAGCTTAGATTCACAGCTATCCATCAGACACGTTTTCGGAATTGTAACGCTCGTCGTAATCCTCCTCGTCTGAGGAGGAGCAAGGATCGGACCAAAGCGCAGCGTGGTTTGAATACATATTTTAATATTAGCAACGAAGATGAAAAAACACTAGGCAAAATACAAAACAATAAACGACGTGAACAAACGAACGAAAACAGTACCGTGTGGCGAACAAAACACAGACACGGCAACAATCACCCACAAACAAACAGTGAGAACAGCCTACCTTAATATGGTTCTCAATCAGAGGAAACGTAAAACACCTGCCCCTGATTGAGAACCATATCAGGCTAGATAACAATGAACCCAACATAGAAACACATAACATAGAATGCCCACCCAGCTCACATCCTGACCATCTAAACAAGACTAAACAAAGGAAATAAGGTCAGGAACGTGACAGTACCCCCCCCCCCCCCCCCCAAGGTGCGGACTCCGGCCGCAAAACCTGAACCTATAGGGGAGGGTCTGGGTGGGCATCTGTCCACGGTGGCGGCTCTGGCACTGGTCGTGGTCCCCACCCCACCATAGTTAATCCCCACTTCCGTGGCCTCCTCATAATGGGGACCCTCCAAATTAACCCCACTGGACTGATGGGCGCCTCTGGACGGAGGGGCAGCACCGGACGGAGGGGCAGCACCGGACGGAGGGGCAGCACCGGACTGAGGGGCAGCACCAGACTGAGGGGCAGCTCCGGTGACTGAGGGGCAGCACCGGACTGAGGGGCAGCACCGGACTGAGGGGCAGCTCCGGACTGAGGGGCAGCTCCGGACTGAGGGGGAATTCCGGCATCGCCGGCGTGACAGGTAGCTCCTGGCTGACTGACGATTCTGGCAGATCCTGGCTGACTGACGGCTCTAGCAGATCCTGACTGACTGACGGCTCTAGCGGCTCCTGACTGACGGACGGCTCTGAAGGCTCAGGACAGACGGGCGGCTTTGAAGGCTCAGGACAGACGGGCGGCTGTGAAGGCTCAGGACAGACGGGCGGCTTTGAAGGCTCAGGACAGACGGGCGGCTTTGAAGGCTCAGGACAGACGGGCAGTTCAGACGGCGCTGGGCAGACGGATAGCGCAGGCGGCACTGGGCAGACAGGCAGTGCAGGCGGCGCTGGGCAGATGGCAGACTCTGGCCGGCTGAGGCGCACAGTAGGCCTGGTGCGTGGTGCCGGAACTGGTGGTACCGGGCTAAGGACACGCACCTCAAGGCTAGTGTGGGGAGCAACAACAGGGCGCACAGGGCTCTGGAGACGCACAGGAGGCTTGGTGCATGGTGCCGGAACTGGTGGTACCGGGCTGGAGACAGGCACCACAGGGCGTGTGCGTGGAGGAGGAACAGGGCTCTGGAGACACACTGGAAGCCTGGTGCTGGTGTAGGCACTGGTGGTACTGGGCTGGGGCGGGGAGGTGGCGCCAGATATACCGGACCGTGCAGGCGTACTGTCTCCCTTGAGCACCGAGCCTGCCCAACCTTACCTGGTTGAATGCTCCCCGTAGCCCGACCAGTGCGGGGAGGTGGAATAACCCGCACTGGGCTGTGTTGGCGAACCGGGGACACCATGCGTAAGGCTGGTGCCATGTATGCCGGCCCGAGGAGACGCACTGGAGACCAGACGCGTTGAGCCGGCTTCATGGCACCTGGCTCAATGCTCAATCTAGCCCGGCCGATACGTGGAGCTGGGATGTACCGCACCGGGCTAAGTACACGTACAGGAGACACCGTGCGATCTTCCGCATAACACGGTGTCTGCCCGTACTCTCGCTCTCCACGATAGCAGATTGGTCTGCTACTAGAATACTAAAAGTAATAATTGGCCTCAACAAGCCCAACATTGGATTTTGTTACATTGTAATGGAATGTATGAGGCCGGTTTAAAGTCCTCATAATGAAAACAGCTACTAGGATAACATTGTATATACTTTTAAGCAGCTCATTTCCATGACTATTTACATTTACATATCCATTTTGCATGTTTGAAGATGATTGATCATAACATCTTCAGAAATCAGCAATTCAGACAGCTTTTTGGGCACATTTTTACCGCATTTCTGTGAATAATTTATCTTTATATATTTGGCACTCCTGGCTCATGTGGTTGTGTATTCTACATCACTATGAACATTTTGGGGCATACTACAATTATATTTCATACAGGTATGGTCATGTGAAATTGTCCAATAAGATCCCATTGACTTGTTTGGCAGCCGTATTGGGAATAAGACTTCTGTGGGGTTAAGGCTTTGTTTCTACACATATTTATAAAACGCTGTCCTAGCTGTGTGTGCAATTTGGTGACTCTATCACCAAAGTTACAATCCAAAAACATACTGTTACATATTACACAGAAAGCTACCATTAGTCCACTGCTATCACACATTTTCCAACTCAAGGGACATAGACCTTCTAAAAAGGTCTATGTCCCGAGACATCACCAGCCCAAGTCCGACCGACCAGGAATACGACTTTCCCAAGCGGATCCTTTGTCCGAACCACCCAGGGCATTTGAACTGATTCCAGAGGCTGACCCAAAACAACGCTGCCGGAGAAGAGGCAGACAGAGCGGTCCTCTGGTCAGACTTCGAAGGCGCGCACACCAACCACCGCTTCCGAGTATATTACTTGCTAATGTCCAGTCTCTAGATAAAAAGGTAGATGAAATTAGGGCAAGGGTTGCTTTCCAGAGAGACATCAAGGATTGTAACATACTCTGTTTCACGGAAACATGGCTCTCTCGGGATATACTGTCAGAGTCAGTACAGCCACCGGGATTCTTTGTGCGTCACTCGGACAGGAAGAAGAAGGGCGGGGGTGTATATCTCATGGTGTAATCGTAACAACATACAGGAACTCAAGTCCTTTTGTTCACATGACCTAGAATTCCTCACAATCAAATGCCTACCGTATTATATCCCAAAGAAATTCTCCCCGGTTATTGTCACAGCCATGTATATCCCCCTCAAGCCGATACCCCGACGGCCCTCAAGGAACTTCACTAGACTTTATTCTAACAGGAAACAATATATCCTGAGGCTGCATTTATTGTAGCTGGGGATTTTAGCAAGGCATATTAGAGAACAAGACTACCTAAATTCTATCAGCATATTGAATGTCGCACTCGCGCAGGTAAAACACTGGATCCCTGCTGCTCTAACTTCCGCGAGGCACACAAAGCCCTCCCTTGCCCTCCTTTTGGCAAATCTGACCACGGCTCCATTTTGCTTCTCCCTTCCTATAGGCAGAAACTCAAACAGGATATACCCATGCTAAGGGCTATTCAACGCTGGTCTGACCAATCGGAATCCACGCTTCAAGATTGATACAGACCAGCTTGTTCTCACTTCGGCTTAGTCCGTGCTGGAAGTGATAGGCTTTGGCTGGCAAGCATATCACCAGCAGAAGATCTGGACCCACAATATTGAAGAGGAAGATGCTGTTGATTTTCCAGAATTTGAAGAGGAAGAGGAAGATGTAGCGCACTGACAGGTTGAGAGGCAAGGCCAGAGTGAATTCCACAATCATCACTTTAGAGAAGACTGTATATCATCTGATTCCCCACGTTGCAGTGATCGACCTCAGTGTTTGAGGATGTGTTCTGAAGATGGACCGCATCCATTGTTCTTCTGACAGAATTACAGAACTCTGCAAGATCAGCCTATTCCCCTTTTGAATAAAGATAAATAATGTTTCTCTTTCTGTGTCCGCCACAAGAGCACGAATAAAAATGTAAGGAATCTACGTGCATAGCTCATATCCACAGGAACAGAAAAACAGGTGATGTAGCTTGAGGGTTTATCTATACGAACAGAAGTGTGCATGAATCTTTATCTTGGCTTGATCTAAAAACAACAATAAAGACTATAGACAGTGTGACAGGCTGGCCGATACCTTGTCATCTAAAGGCATAAAAGAGGAACTGAGAAATAAAGTTAAAAAGTACTTAATTGTTTTTTTTAAACTGCAGACTAACAAATGAAACACACATGGCTGGTGGCTATAACAAATGTCTCTTCCACACAGTCAGGAAACACACCTTGTTAAGAAAGGCCCTGGTTACACGTTGAAGGCTGCTGTGCTGATAAGCCCCTCCCACCAATTAGGCAATACAATGAGCAATGCACTACTACAGGACATGTTTGGAGATGATAGAAAGCGCAGGTTATGGATTAAATAAATCGATACAGAAAAAAAACACTGCATCACAATAATTTATAGTTTAAAATGGCAATAAATACTTTGAATCCATATATTTAAAACTAGTCATTTAGTCCATAGTGAAGGCTCTCCTTCACACATAGTTTCTAAGGAAACGTGATTATCCGATGAAATGACCAATGTAGATATTTCATAAAAATAGCAGATGTCAATGCCCTGCCTTAAACTGTCAAGGAACGTAACCTAAAGATTTCATTTAAGTGCATTTACTTACAGAGTTAAAGGCACCGGGCCAAGTTACTAAAAATAAAATGTTGTGAGATGAGTTATCTATTTCATTCCACAGTCAAAAGCAATACAAGCAATCATTTTTTTAAATTCAGAATTGTTTATTAAATGATCTTTATTTACATTATTGAAGTATTGTTTTGTAACATGCAATGTTTTCCAGTTATATTTAGTCAAAGGCCTTGACAATTTATGTTTTTAAGTTATTTTTTATATAAAGAAAAATTGCTGTGTTGACTAGAGGAGCTCTTGGGGGATGCTTCCTTGTAACAACAAGACCTAGTATTTTCCTCGATCTCTTAGGAATTTTACCTTTTAAATCCTCCACCTAAAGTCCCTCTCTGTTTCTCATCGGCAGGACTGCTGTTATCCCCCTCTCTCTCTGCCCAGTGGCTGGGCCTGATGCCTGCTCTGGCTGCTGGAGTGGATACCTCTGGTCTCTCTGCCAACCCACAGAGGTCCAATCAGAGATCAAACGTTTATGCTTCACCTCCCTCAGGAGATGGATGGCTGCCCAAAACGGGTCCTGTTCTGACACATTCCCTCCATGGTAAGAAGTATGGATGACCACGTCGTGGTCTGTTTTTGTTGTAACTACTGCAGTATATGGTATGATAACAGAAGCTCGGAAAATATTTTGATCAACTTCTAATAATTAAGTTGTAAAGGCGGGAAGAAATAAAACTCTCAAACTATAAAAAAAGTATATACATTGGCCTCATCAAGAGTAGTAGTAGTACTGTAGTAATAAATAAATAAACATAACTTAAGAGGAATATTTATTTGACCCAGACAATTAGCAACAACAGAGTCATTATGAGTGGTTTAACATGACGACATCACTGGTTAAAGAAACCAGATGACGATATATGACGATAACATAAACAAGTAGTGAATCATTGTCTGATGTAGCAAACTAACATGAATGTCTCATCATGAGAACAAACAGTCTTAATGCAGTCATAAAACAGTAATTAATTTCCTATTTTTTTGTATTTAGTAAGTATTTTACCTACTATGCTGCGTTACATTGTTGCTGCGTTTTGGATTTGAGTTGTTTCCTGCTGAGTTTGTGCTTTCATCTATTTTTAGACAGGGACAATAAGTTGTCAGGTCGAGGCTTTTGAACTTAGTGCTGCTTAAGCAGTACACATTTGGGTCCACTAGACAAACCATGTAGGACAAAACCATGAGACCGTCAAAGACAGCTATATCTTCTGCTCTGGGTAAATTCTCAACTCTCACAATCAACAGAACCATTGTAGCTATGGTACAAGGCAGGAAATAGAAAGAGAATACCAAGACAACTGAGGTGACCAGAAACACTGCTCGACACAGCTTGGTCCTATCCCCTGCTTCTTTTTGAGTGTGTTGACATTGTGGGCCGTGCAGTAGACCAACACAAAGAAAGGGATGAGAATCTGGGCGAAAAACACAACCTCTCTCAAAGTGTCAGTGACGTCCTCGACCAGTGACATTTTACGCCCATAACTGTTACAGCACTCAAAGGTCTTCAGCATGGTTGGGATATTCAGGGGGAGCAGCAGTAGCTAGATGATGACAGAGATATGAGGAGACTTTTTGAAGAACTTAAGGAAGTTATTTTTTCCAGGATGAACTACATTAAAGTAAGGATCAACTGAAATCCCAGTCAGGAAGGCAATACTGGCACCTCAATTCAGAAACAGCATGAACAACATGGCTTTGTAAGTTCCACCCTCTGTACTCCGCCACTCCCCTTCATGTTGTTGCTGTTAGATTTCCAGAACTTCATTTTGAATATAAAAGATAAAGCACTGAGGTTGAGCGGTAGAGCCAGGAAGAATTCCACAATCATCACAGAGGGGTAGAAAATAACACAGTGGTAGATTCTCTGCTGTGCAGTTCTTACTCGGCTGATCGTCATCCACAGTACGCATTGTCAAAAGCGGTCCTCTTTACAGTCAGACTGTCAGAAGAAGGAACAGTCATCCTGTCACGTTCATTTAGAGATGGATTGGACCAAGGTGCAGCATGGTAGGCGTACATTTTACTTTTATTTAAATTACACCGAAAAAAACACCAAAATACAAAAACAAACGTAAACCTACATGTAGTGCAGAAAGCAACTATACATAGACAAGATCCCACAAACTAAAGATGGAAAAAAGGCTGCCTAAGTATGATCCCCAATCAGAGACAACAATAGACCGCTGCCTCTGATTGTGTCACGTCCTGACCTTAGTTCTTTTTTTGTGTCTCTATTTTAGTTTGGTTAGGGTGGGCAGTCTATGTTCTTTTTTCTAGGTTGTTTGTTTTCTATGTGTTTGGCCTGGTGTGGTTCCCAATCAGAGGCAGCTGTTTATCGTTGTCTCTGATTGGGAGCCATATTTAGGTAGCCTGTTTTCCATTGTGTGTTGTGGGTGATTGTGTTAGTGTTTGTTTCACATTTCAGGACTGTTTCGGTTTTCGTTATCATTCACTTTGTTATTTTTGTATTTTGTCGTGTTCAGTTTATTAAAATATCATGGACACTTACCACGCTGCGTATTGGTCCGATCCTTCATACCCCTCGTCTGAAGAGGAGGAAAATCGTTACTGATTGGGAACCATACCCGGCCAACAAAGAAATAGAAAAACTAGAATGCCCATCCAAATCACACCCCGACCTAACCAAATGGAGAAATTGAAAGGCTCTCTAAGGTCAGGACGTGACAGTACCCCCCCCCCCCCCCCCCCAAAGGTGCGGACTCCAGCCGCAAAACCTGACTCCATGGGGGAGGGTCCGGGTGGGCATCTAGCCTCGTGGCGGCTCCGGTTCGGGACGTAGACCCCGCTCCGCTCGCTGATCCCTCCGCTTCCGTGGAACCGGACCGTGGGTCGTCGCCGGGGACTCCGGACCGTAGATCGTCGCCGGGGACTCCGGACCGTAGATCGTCGTCGGGGACTCCGGACCGTAGATCGTCGATGGAGACTCCGGACCGTAGATCGTCGCCGGAGGCTCCGGACTGGGAAACCTCGCAGGAGGCTCTGGACTGGGAACCGCCACTGGAAGCTCTAGGCTGCAGACTGTCGCTGAAGGCTCTGGACCGCAGACCGTCGCTGGAGGCTCTCCGGACTGCCGACCGTCGCTGGAGACTCAGGACTGCAGACCGTCGCTGGAGACTCAGGACTGCCGACCGTCGCTGGAGACTCCGGACCATGGATCGTCACTGGAGGCTCCGGGCCATGGATCGTCACTGGAGGCTCCGGGCCATGGATCATTACTGGAGGCTCCGGGCCATGGATCATCACTGGAGGCTCCGGGCCATGGATCATCACTGGAGGCTCCGGGCCATGGATCATCACTGGAGGCTTCGGGCCATGGATCATCACTGGAGGCTTCGGGCCATGGATCATCACTGGAGGCTTCGTACGTGAAAACGGTAAAGGAGGTGCAGCGATTTTTAGGGTTTGCCAATTGCTACCGGAGATTTATCCGGGGTTTTGGCCAGGTGGCTGGTCCCATTACCTCACTGCTGAAGGGGGGTCCTGTACGTCTGAAGTGGTCGTTTGAGGCGGACAGGGCTTTTGGGCAGCTGAGGCTGGGATCAGAGCCGTGCTCTCTCGGCGCTCAGACACGCCACCGAAGCTCCGCCCCTGTGCTTTCTTCTCGAAGAAGCTCAGCCCGGCGGAGCGGAACTATGATGTGGGGGACCGGGAGCTGTTGGCTGTGGTTAAGGCTTTGAAGGCGTGGAGACATTGGCTTGAGGGGGCTAAACACCCTTTCCTCATCTGGACTGACCACTGCAACCTGGAGTACATCCGGGCAGCTAGGAGACTGAAGAGGTGCTGGGTTCCGGTGGCTGATGTATTAGACCCTGAACTACTGCGTGAGTTCCACCCTCGCCGGCCGGATCACCCTGCGCCTCGCCCTCCGGGTCGTCCCCGAGGCCGCTGTCGACACACCGCTGGAGCCGCGCGTCAGGGGGGGTACTGTTCGGGCGGCGGTCGACATCACCGGCTTTCTAGCCATCGCCGCTCCATTTTTCATGTATCCATTTGTTTTGTCTTGTTCCATTCACACCTGGTTTTCATTCCCCAATCAATCCATATGTATTTATTCCTCTGTTCCCCATCATGTCTTTGTGTAAGATTGTTTGTGTTTCGTGTATTTTGGAATTGTGGATATTGTTCCGCGCATTACTTTTTGTCTATGTTCCGTGTTTGGGCACATTTTATGTTACTTTGTGCTGTCATTTTGGACCGGAATAAAAAGTGTGCCTGTTCAATACACTCTGCTCTCATGCACCTGACTTCGCCTCCAATACACACTCCTAACATTCTCTACTATTATTCTGACAATTCACATTGTTAAAATAAAGTGGTGATCCTAACTGACCTAAGACAGGGACATTGTACTAGGATTAAATGTCAGGAATGGTGAAAAACTGAGTTTAAATGTATTTGGCTAAGGTGTATGTAAACTCCCGACTTCAACTGTATCTGTGTATGAGAAGTGGCCTTTTTTCTATGCTACATACTGTATATCCTTCTAACTCCCTGGGGAATTCCTATATGGAGTAAGCACATTAAGTGCACAACACCTCCAATGTAGTTGAGGTTGTCATAAATAACATGTTTGATTGATTAAACACACAGAGAGCTGAAATGTAAAGCTACAGGCAAGTTTTAGCTGGTCGTAGAATATCTCAGAGGAGCTGGGAATGTTAAAAATGCTACAAAAGGGTTGTGATATTTTCAAGAAGCAGATTGTATTCTAGGGAATTGGATATATTTACTAGCAGAAAAAAACAGTGCATGTTGTTTTTACCACATTTCCCCCATAAAAATATATACTACCGTTCAAAGTTTGAGGTCACTTAGAAATGTCCTTGTTTTTGAAAGAAAATCATAATTTTCTGTCCATTAAAATAACATCAAATTGATCAGAAATACAGTGTAGACATTGTTAATGTTGTAAATGACTATTGTAGCTGAAAATGGCAGATATTTTATGGAATATCTACATAGGCGTACAGAGGCCCATTATCAGCAATCATCAATCCTGTGTTCCAATGGCACGTTGTGTTAGCTAATCCAAGTTTATAATTTTAAAAGGCTAATTGATCATTAGAAAACCCTTTTGCAATTATGTTAGCACAGCTGAAAACTGTTGTTCTGATTAAGGAAGCAATAAAACTGGCCTTTAGACTAGTTGAGTTTCTAGAGCATCAGCATTTGTGGGTTCGATTACAGGCTCAAAATGGCCAGAAACAAATAACTTTCTTCAGACACAAAGAACTTTCTTCTGAAACTCGTCAGTCTATTCTTGTTCTGAGAAATGAAGGCTATTCCATGCGAGAAATTCCAAGAAACTGAAGATCTCGTACAACGCTGTGTACTACTCCCTTCACAGAACAGCGCAAACTGGCTCTAACCAGAATAGAAAGAGGAGTGGGAGGCCCCGGTGCACAACTGAGCAAGAGGACAAGTACATTAGAGTGTCTAGTTTGAGAAACAAACTCCTCACAAGTCCTCAACTGGCAGCTTCATTAAATAGTACCCGCAAAACACCAGTCTCAATGTCAACAGTGAAGAGCCGACTCCGGGATGCTGGCCTTCTAGGCAGAGATCCTCTGTCCAGTGTTCGTTTACCCATGTTAATAATTTCTTTTTATTGGCAAGTCTGAGATATGTCTTTTTCTTTGCAACTCTGCCTAGAAGGCCAGCATCCCGGAGTCGCCTCTTCACTGTTGACGTTGAGACTGGGGTTTTGCGGGTACTATTTAATGAAGCTGCCAGTTGAGAACTTGTGAGGCATATTATTTTAATGGACAAAAATGTGCTTTTCTTTCAAAAACAAGGACATTTCTAACTGACCCAAAACTTTTGAGCTGTGAGCTGGAGTTTGGCATGTTATTTTTGGCATGTTATTTTTTTGGTGTGCAACCCACAAACCTTAAACTCATTCTGCAGTTTAGTATTAGGTTCTAATTACCAGAGTAAGAACTCGACGGACACTATGAAAGCTTAAACCAAGTTTATTCTTCCCAAAGGATCGAACATCTGAATTAACAAAAACATATTCACACAAGCACTGATATTTAACCCTTTCTCCTCTGCTGAGTCTCCTCCTACACATCTGAACAGCCATTACATCTCTGTTGCTAGACAGAACCTTAGTGATATCTGTTCTTCCTCACTTCATCTGACCTGACCTCTACCCCAAAGTGCTCACTAGTCCCCAACTCACGGCTGTCATGGTGACTGGTACCAGACTGTGTCTGTCCTCCTCCCATAGGATCCCTGATGGCTAACGATAACATATCCTGACATAATGTAAATGTTATACATTCCCCTTTCTCCCTCAGTGGCATGAATAAGTACATTTCAAGAAATCAGAACCCAACACTATCCAGTTCAGATAAGTCTGAGATGACAGACTGATTTTCCAGGGTATTTTTTTCAAAGCCAAATGAAGGACATTACCTATTTCAACCTATTCTAAGTTTTTCCAATCATATTGCAAATACATTATCAGTTGCTTTTTGATAGATCGTCATGATTATAGAAAAACAGGAGTAAATTATTAACTTATTTAAATATCCAGGAGGATCCAGAGCTGGTTAACTGGATCCAGAGCTGGTTAACAGGAACTAGTTACGGAACTCCAGTATAATTATCACAACCCTTTAAAGTACGAAGGTGTCACGTTCCTGACCGGTTTTCTGTTATTTTGTATGTGTTTGACGGTCAGGGCGTGAGTTTGGGTGGGTAGTCTATGTTATGTGTTTCTATGTTTGTTTAAGGGTGACCTGATATGGCTCTCAATTAGAGGCAGGTGGTTTTCATTTCCTCTGATTGAGAGTCATATTAAGGTAGGTGTTTTCACATTGTTTGTTGGTGGGTGGTTGTCTCCTGTGTCAGTATGTTACGCCACACGGGACTGTTTCGGTATTCGTTTGTTCGTTCGTTTTGTATGTAGTCTGTTACCTGTTCATGCGTTCTTCACGTTATATGTAAGTTCGTGTCCAGGTCTGTTGACTGCGTTTGTTATTTTGTAAATTCTCAAGTGTTTCGTGTTCGTCTATCATTTAAATAAATTCATTATGACTGCATACCTCGATGCGTATTGGTCCGACCCATGCTTCTCCTCTTCAGACGAAGAGGAGGAGAGCAGCCGTTACAGAACCACCCACCAACAAAGGATCAAGCAACGAGGGAAAAAGCAGCAACTACAAACGCAGGATTACAGGAATAAGGAGTATTTCTGGACATGGGAGGAAATACTGGACGGAAAGGGACCCTGGGCGCAAACTGGAGAATATCGCCGCTCTTGTGAGTGGAAGGAGGCAGCCACAGCCCAGGAGCGGTGGTATGAGGAGGCAGCAAGGAGACGTGGCTGGAAGCCGGAGAATCAAGCTCAAGACCGGAGATATGAAGGTACGTGGCTAGCACGGAAGCCCGTGAAGAAACCCCAAAAATTTCTTGGGGGGGCTAAGAGGTAGTGGTTCAAGGGCAGGTAGGAGACCTGCGCCCACTTCCCAGGCTAACCGTGGAGACCGGGAGTACGGGCAGACACCGTGTTACGCAGTAGAGCGCACGGTGTCTCCTGTACGTGTTCATAGCCCGGTGCGGGTTATTCCACCTCCCCGCACTGGTAGGGCTAGATTGAGCATTGAGCCAAGTGCCATGTAAGCCGGCCCGAGGAGACGTACTGGTGGCCAGATATGTAGAGCCGGCTTCATGGCACTTGGCTCAATGCTCAATCTAGCCCTACCAGTGCGGGGAGGTGGAATAACCCGCACCGGGCTATGAACACGTACAGGAGACACCGTGCGCTCTACTGCGTAACACGGTGTCTGCCCGTACTCCCGGTCTCCACGGTTAGCCTGGGAAGTGGGCGCAGGTCTCCTACCTGCCCTTGAACCACTACCTCTTAGCCCCCCCAAGAAATTTTTGGGGTTTCTTCACGGGCTTCCGTGCTAGCCACGTACCTTCATATCTCCGGTCTTGAGCTTGATTCTCCGGCTTCCAGCCACGTCTCCTTGCTGCCTCCTCATACCACCGCTCCTGGGCTGTGGCTGCCTCCTTCCACTCACAAGAGCGGCGATATTCTCCAGTTTGCGCCCAGGGTCCCTTTCCGTCCAGTATTTCCTCCCATGTCCAGAAATACTCCTTATTCCTGTAATCCTGCGTTTGTAGTTGCTGCTTTTTCCCTCGTTGCTTGATCCTTTGTTGGTGGGTGGTTCTGTAACGGCTGCTCTCCTCCTCTTCGTCTGAAGAGGAGAAGCATGGGTCGGACCAATACGCATCGAGGTATGCAGTCATAATGAATTTATTTAAATGATAGACGAACACGAAACACTTGAGAATTTACAAAATAACAAACGCAGTCAACAGACCTGGACACGAACTTACATATAACGTGAAGAACGCATGAACAGGTAACAGACTACATACAAAACGAACGAACAAACGAATACCGAAACAGTCCCGTGTGGCGTAACATACTGACACAGGAGACAACCACCCACCAACAAACAATGTGAAAACACCTACCTTAATATGACTCTCAATCAGAGGAAATGAAAACCACCTGCCTCTAATTGAGAGCCATATCAGGTCACCCTTAAACAAACATAGAAACACATAACATAGACTACCCACCCAAACTCACGCCCTGACCGTCAAACACATACAAAATAACAGAAAACCGGTCAGGAACGTGACACCTTCGTACTTTAAAGGGTTGTGATAATTATACTGGAGTTCCGTAACTAGTTCCTGTTAACCAGCTCTGGATCCAGTTAACCAGCTCTGGATCCTCCTGGATATTTAAATAAGTTAATAATTTACTCCTGTTTTTCTATAATCATGACGATCTATCAAAAAGCAACTGATAATGTATTTGCAATATGATTGGAAAAACTTAGAATAGGTTGAAATAGGTAATGTCCTTCATTTGGCTTTGAAAAAAATACCCTGGAAAATCAGTCTGTCATCTCAGACTTATCTGAACTGGATAGTGTTGGGTTCTGATTTCTTGAAATGTACTTATTCATGCCACTGAGGGAGAAAGGGGAATGTATAACATTTACATTATGTCAGGATATGTTATCGTTAGCCATCAGGGATCCTATGGGAGGAGGACAGACACAGTCTGGTACCAGTCACCATGACAGCCGTGAGTTGGGGACTAGTGAGCACTTTGGGGTAGAGGTCAGGTCAGATGAAGTGAGGAAGAACAGATATCACTAAGGTTCTGTCTAGCAACAGAGATGTAATGGCTGTTCAGATGTGTAGGAGGAGACTCAGCAGAGGAGAAAGGGTTAAATATCAGTGCTTGTGTGAATATGTTTTTGTTAATTCAGATGTTCGATCCTTTGGGAAGAATAAACTTGGTTTAAGCTTTCATAGTGTCCGTCGAGTTCTTACTCTGGTAATTAGAACCTAATACTAAACTGCAGAATGAGTTTAAGGTTTGTGGGTTGCACACCAAAAAAATAACATGCCAAAAATAACATGCCAAACTCCAGCTCACAGCTCAAAAGTTTTGGGTCAGTTAGAAATGTCCTTGTTTTTGAAAGAAAAGCACATTTTTGTCCATTAAAATAATATGCCTCACAAGTTCTCAACTGGCAGCTTCATTAAATAGTACCCGCAAAACCCCAGTCTCAACGTCAACAGTGAAGAGGCGACTCCGGGATGCTGGCCTTCTAGGCAGAGTTGCAAAGAAAAAGACATATCTCAGACTTGCCAATAAAAAGAAATTATTAACATGGGTAAACGAACACTGGACAGAGGATCTCTGCCTAGAAGGCCAGCATCCCGGAGTCGGCTCTTCACTGTTGACATTGAGACTGGTGTTTTGCGGGTACTATTTAATGAAGCTGCCAGTTGAGGACTTGTGAGGAGTTTGTTTCTCAAACTAGACACTCTAATGTACTTGTCCTCTTGCTCAGTTGTGCACCGGGGCCTCCCACTCCTCTTTCTATTCTGGTTAGAGCCAGTTTGCGCTGTTCTGTGAAGGGAGTAGTACACAGCGTTGTACGAGATCTTCAGTTTCTTGGAATTTCTCGCATGGAATAGCCTTCATTTCTCAGAACAAGAATAGACTGACGAGTTTCAGAAGAAAGTTCTTTGTGTCTGAAGAAAGTTATTTGTTTCTGGCCATTTTGAGCCTGTAATCGAACCCACAAATGCTGATGCTCTAGAAACTCAACTAGTCTAAAGGCCAGTTTTATTGCTTCCTTAATCAGAACAACAGTTTTCAGCTGTGCTAACATAATTGCAAAAGGGTTTTCTAATGATCAATTAGCCTTTTAAAATTATAAACTTGGATTAGCTAACACAACGTGCCATTGGAACACAGGATTGATGATTGCTGATAATGGGCCTCTGTACGCCTATGTAGATATTCCATAAAATATCTGCCATTTTCAGCTACAATAGTCATTTACAACATTAACAATGTCTACACTGTATTTCTGATCAATTTGATGTTATTTTAATGGACAGAAAATTATGATTTTCTTTCAAAAACAAGGACATTTCTAAGTGACCTCAAACTTTGAACGGTAGTATATATTTTTATGGGGGAAATGTGGTAAAAACAACATGCACTGTTTTTTTCTGCTAGTAAATATATCCAATTCCCTAGAATACAATCTGCTTCTTGAAAATATCACAACCCTTTTGTAGCATTTTTAACATTCCCAGCTCCTCTGAGATATTCTACGACCAGCTAAAACTTGCCTGTAGCTTTACATTTCAGCTCTCTGTGTGTTTAATCAATCAAACATGTTATTTATGACAACCTCAACTACATTGGAGGTGTTGTGCACTTAATGTGCTTACTCCATATAGGAATTCCCCAGGGAGTTAGAAGGATATACAGTATGTAGCATAGAAAAAAGGCCACTTCTCATACACAGATACAGTTGAAGTCGGGAGTTTACATACACCTTAGCCAAATACATTTAAACTCAGTTTTTCACCATTCCTGACATTTAATCCTAGTACAATGTCCCTGTCTTAGGTCAGTTAGGATCACCACTTTATTTTAACAATGTGAATTGTCAGAATAATAGTAGAGAATGTTAGGAGTGTGTATTGGAGGCGAAGTCAGGTGCATGAGAGCAGAGTGTATTGAACAGGCACACTTTTTATTCCGGTCCAAAATGACAGCACAAAGTAACATAAAATGTGCCCAAACACGGAACATAGACAAAAAGTAATGCGCGGAACAATATCCACAATTCCAAAATACACGAAACACAAACAATCTTACACAAAGACATGATGGGGAACAGAGGAATAAATACATATGGATTGATTGGGGAATGAAAACCAGGTGTGAATGGAACAAGACAAAACAAATGGATACATGAAAAATGGAGCGGCGATGGCTAGAAAGCCGGTGATGTCGACCGCCGCCCGAACAGTACCCCCCCTGACGCGCGGCTCCAGCGGTGTGTCGACAGCGGCCTCGGGGACGACCCGGAGGGCGAGGCGCAGGGTGATCCGGCCGGCGAGGGTGGAACTCACGCAGTAGTTCAGGGTCTAATACATCAGCCACCGGAACCCAGCACCTCTTCAGTCTCCTAGCTGCCCGGATGTACTCCAGGTTGCAGTGGTCAGTCCAGATGAGGAAAGGGTGTTTAGCCCCCTCAAGCCAATGTCTCCACGCCTTCAAAGCCTTAACCACAGCCAACAGCTCCCGGTCCCCCACATCATAGTTCCGCTCCGCCGGGCTGAGCTTCTTCGAGAAGAAAGCACAGGGGCGGAGCTTCGGTGGCGTGTCTGAGCGCCGAGAGAGCACGGCTCTGATCCCAGCCTCAGCTGCCCAAAAGCCCTGTCCGCCTCAAACGACCACTTCAGACGTACAGGACCCCCCTTCAGCAGTGAGGTAATGGGACCAGCCACCTGGCCAAAACCCCGGATAAATCTCCGGTAGCAATTGGCAAACCCTAAAAATCGCTGCACCTCCTTTACCGTTTTCACGTACGAAGCCTCCAGTGATGATCCATGGCCCGAAGCCTCCAGTGATGATCCATGGCCCGAAGCCTCCAGTGATGATCCATGGCCCGGAGCCTCCAGTGATGATCCATGGCCCGGAGCCTCCAGTGATGATCCATGGCCCGGAGCCTCCAGTAATGATCCATGGCCCGGAGCCTCCAGTGACGATCCATGGCCCGGAGCCTCCAGTGACGATCCATGGTCCGGAGTCTCCAGCGACGGTCGGCAGTCCTGAGTCTCCAGCGACGGTCTGCAGTCCTGAGTCTCCAGCGACGGTCGGCAGTCCGGAGAGCCTCCAGCGACGGTCTGCGGTCCAGAGCCTTCAGCGACAGTCTGCAGCCTAGAGCTTCCAGTGGCGGTTCCCAGTCCAGAGCCTCCTGCGAGGTTTCCCAGTCCGGAGCCTCCGGCGACGATCTACGGTCCGGAGTCTCCATCGACGATCTACGGTCCGGAGTCCCCGACGACGATCTACGGTCCGGAGTCCCCGGCGACGATCTACGGTCCGGAGTCCCCGGCGACGACCCACGGTCCGGTTCCACGGAAGCGGAGGGATCAGCGAGCGGAGCGGGGTCTACGTCCCGAACCGGAGCCGCCACGAGGCTAGATGCCCACCCGGACCCTCCCCCATGGAGTCAGGTTTTGCGGCTGGAGTCCGCACCTTTGGGGGGGGGGGGGGGGGGGGTACTGTCACGTCCTGACCTTAGAGAGCCTTTTAATTTCTCCATTTGGTTAGGTCGGGGTGTGATTTGGATGGGCATTCTAGTTTTTCTATTTCTTTGTTGGCCGGGTATGGTTCCCAATCAGTAACGATTTTCCTCCTCTTCAGACGAGGGGTATGAAGGATCGGACCAATACGCAGCGTGGTAAGTGTCCATGATATTTTAATAAACTGAACACGACAAAATACAAAAATAACAAAGTGAATGATAACGAAAACCGAAACAGTCCTGAAATGTGAAACAAACACTAACACAATCACCCACAACACACAATGGAAAACAGGCTACCTAAATATGGCTCCCAATCAGAGACAACGATAAACAGCTGCCTCTGATTGGGAACCACACCAGGCCAAACACATAGAAAACAAACAACCTAGAAAAAAGAACATAGACTGCCCACCCTAACCAAACTAAAATAGAGACACAAAAAAAGAACTAAGGTCAGGACGTGACACAATCAGAGGCAGCGGTCTATTGTTGTCTCTGATTGGGGATCATACTTAGGCAGCCTTTTTTCCATCTTTAGTTTGTGGGATCTTGTCTATGTATAGTTGCTTTCTGCACTACATGTAGGTTTACGTTTGTTTTTGTATTTTGGTGTTTTTTTCGGTGTAATTTAAATAAAAGTAAAATGTACGCCTACCATGCTGCACCTTGGTCCAATCCATCTCTAAATGAACGTGACAGGATGACTGTTCCTTCTTCTGACAGTCTGACTGTAAAGAGGACCGCTTTTGACAATGCGTACTGTGGATGACGATCAGCCGAGTAAGAACTGCACAGCAGAGAATCTACCACTGTGTTATTTTCTACCCCTCTGTGATGATTGTGGAATTCTTCCTGGCTCTACCGCTCAACCTCAGTGCTTTATCTTTTATATTCAAAATGAAGTTCTGGAAATCTAACAGCAACAACATGAAGGGGAGTGGCGGAGTACAGAGGGTGGAACTTACAAAGCCATGTTGTTCATGCTGTTTCTGAATTGAGGTGCCAGTATTGCCTTCCTGACTGGGATTTCAGTTGATCCTTACTTTAATGTAGTTCATCCTGGAAAAAATAACTTCCTTAAGTTCTTCAAAAAGTCTCCTCATATCTCTGTCATCATCTAGCTACTGCTGCTCCCCCTGAATATCCCAACCATGCTGAAGACCTTTGAGTGCTGTAACAGTTATGGGCGTAAAATGTCACTGGTCGAGGACGTCACTGACACTTTGAGAGAGGTTGTGTTTTTCGCCCAGATTCTCATCCCTTTCTTTGTGTTGGTCTACTGCACGGCCCACAATGTCAACACACTCAAAAAGAAGCAGGGGATAGGACCAAGCTGTGTCGAGCAGTGTTTCTGGTCACCTCAGTTGTCTTGGTATTCTCTTTCTATTTCCTGCCTTGTACCATAGCTACAATGGTTCTGTTGATTGTGAGAGTTGAGAATTTACCCAGAGCAGAAGATATAGCTGTCTTTGACGGTCTCATGGTTTTGTCCTACATGGTTTGTCTAGTGGACCCAAATGTGTACTGCTTAAGCAGCACTAAGTTCAAAAGCCTCGACCTGACAACTTATTGTCCCTGTCTAAAAATAGATGAAAGCACAAACTCAGCAGGAAACAACTCAAATCCAAAACGCAGCAACAATGTAACGCAGCATAGTAGGTAAAATACTTACTAAATACAAAAAAATAGGAAATTAATTACTGTTTTATGACTGCATTAAGACTGTTTGTTCTCATGATGAGACATTCATGTTAGTTTGCTACATCAGACAATGATTCACTACTTGTTTATGTTATCGTCATATATCGTCATCTGGTTTCTTTAACCAGTGATGTCGTCATGTTAAACCACTCATAATGACTCTGTTGTTGCTAATTGTCTGGGTCAAATAAATATTCCTCTTAAGTTATGTTTATTTATTTATTACTACAGTACTACTACTACTCTTGATGAGGCCAATGTATATACTTTTTTTATAGTTTGAGAGTTTTATTTCTTCCCGCCTTTACAACTTAATTATTAGAAGTTGATCAAAATATTTTCCGAGCTTCTGTTATCATACCATATACTGCAGTAGTTACAACAAAAACAGACCACGACGTGGTCATCCATACTTCTTACCATGGAGGGAATGTGTCAGAACAGGACCCGTTTTGGGCAGCCATCCATCTCCTGAGGGAGGTGAAGCATAAACGTTTGATCTCTGATTGGACCTCTGTGGGTTGGCAGAGAGACCAGAGGTATCCACTCCAGCAGCCAGAGCAGGCATCAGGCCCAGCCACTGGGCAGAGAGAGAGGGGGATAACAGCAGTCCTGCCGATGAGAAACAGAGAGGGACTTTAGGTGGAGGATTTAAAAGGTAAAATTCCTAAGAGATCGAGGAAAATACTAGGTCTTGTTGTTACAAGGAAGCATCCCCCAAGAGCTCCTCTAGTCAACACAGCAATTTTTCTTTATATAAAAAATAACTTAAAAACATAAATTGTCAAGGCCTTTGACTAAATATAACTGGAAAACATTGCATGTTACAAAACAATACTTCAATAATGTAAATAAAGATCATTTAATAAACAATTCTGAATTTAAAAAAATGATTGCTTGTATTGCTTTTGACTGTGGAATGAAATAGATAACTCATCTCACAACATTTTATTTTTAGTAACTTGGCCCGGTGCCTTTAACTCTGTAAGTAAATGCACTTAAATGAAATCTTTAGGTTACGTTCCTTGACAGTTTAAGGCAGGGCATTGACATCTGCTATTTTTATGAAATATCTACATTGGTCATTTCATCGGATAATCACGTTTCCTTAGAAACTATGTGTGAAGGAGAGCCTTCACTATGGACTAAATGACTAGTTTTAAATATATGGATTCAAAGTATTTATTGCCATTTTAAACTATAAATTATTGTGATGCAGTGTTTTTTTTCTGTATCGATTTATTTAATCCATAACCTGCGCTTTCTATCATCTCCAAACATGTCCTGTAGTAGTGCATTGCTCATTGTATTGCCTAATTGGTGGGAGGGGCTTATCAGCACAGCAGCCTTCAACGTGTAACCAGGGCCTTTCTTAACAAGGTGTGTTTCCTGACTGTGTGGAAGAGACATTTGTTATAGCCACCAGCCATGTGTGTTTCATTTGTTAGTCTGCAGTTTAAAAAAAACAATTAAGTACTTTTTAACTTTATTTCTCAGTTCCTCTTTTATGCCTTTAGATGACAAGGTATCGGCCAGCCTGTCACACTGTCTATAGTCTTTATTGTTGTTTTTAGATCAAGCCAAGATAAAGATTCATGCACACTTCTGTTCGTATAGATAAACCCTCAAGCTACATCACCTGTTTTTCTGTTCCTGTGGATATGAGCTATGCACGTAGATTCCTTACATTTTTATTCGTGCTCTTGTGGCGGACACAGAAAGAGAAACATTATTTATCTTTATTCAAAAGGGGAATAGGCTGATCTTGCAGAGTTCTGTAATTCTGTCAGAAGAACAATGGATGCGGTCCATCTTCAGAACACATCCTCAAACACTGAGGTCGATCACTGCAACGTGGGGAATCAGATGATATACAGTCTTCTCTAAAGTGATGATTGTGGAATTCACTCTGGCCTTGCCTCTCAACCTGTCAGTGCGCTACATCTTCCTCTTCCTCTTCAAATTCTGGAAAATCAACAGCATCTTCCTCTTCAATATTGTGGGTCCAGATCTTCTGCTGGTGATATGCTTGCCAGCCAAAGCCTATCACTTCCAGCACGGACTAAGCCGAAGTGAGAACAAGCTGGTCTGTATCAATCTTGAAGCGTGGATTCCGATTGGTCAGACCAGCGTTGAATAGCCCTTAGCATGGGTATATCCTGTTTGAGTTTCTGCCTATAGGAAGGGAGAAGCAAAATGGAGCCGTGGTCAGATTTGCCAAAAGGAGGGCAAGGGAGGGCTTTGTGTGCCTCGCGGAAGTTAGAGCAGCAGGGATCCAGTGTTTTACCTGCGCGAGTGCGACATTCAATATGCTGATAGAATTTAGGTAGTCTTGTTCTCTAATATGCCTTGCTAAAATCCCCAGCTACAATAAATGCAGCCTCAGGATATATTGTTTCCTGTTAGAATAAAGTCTAGTGAAGTTCCTTGAGGGCCGTCGGGGTATCGGCTTGAGGGGGATATACATGGCTGTGACAATAACCGGGGAGAATTTCTTTGGGATATAATACGGTAGGCATTTGATTGTGAGGAATTCTAGGTCATGTGAACAAAAGGACTTGAGTTCCTGTATGTTGTTACGATTACACCATGAGATATACACCCCCGCCCTTCTTCTTCCTGTCCGAGTGACGCACAAAGAATCCCGGTGGCTGTACTGACTCTGACAGTATATCCCGAGAGAGCCATGTTTCCGTGAAACAGAGTATGTTACAATCCTTGATGTCTCTCTGGAAAGCAACCCTTGCCCTAATTTCATCTACCTTTTTATCTAGAGACTGGACATTAGCAAGTAATATACTCGGAAGCGGTGGTTGGTGTGCGCGCCTTCGAAGTCTGACCAGAGGACCGCTCTGTCTGCCTCTTCTCCGGCAGCGTTGTTTTGGGTCAGCCTCTGGAATCAGTTCAAATGCCCTGGGTGGTTCGGACAAAGGATCCGCTTGGGAAAGTCGTATTCCTGGTCGGTCGGACTTGGGCTGGTGATGTCTCGGGACATAGACCTTTTTAGAAGGTCTATGTCCCTTGAGTTGGAAAATGTGTGATAGCAGTGGACTAATGGTAGCTTTCTGTGTAATATGTAACAGTATGTTTTTGGATTGTAACTTTGGTGATAGAGTCACCAAATTGCACACACAGCTAGGACAGCGTTTTATAAATATGTGTAGAAACAAAGCCTTAACCCCACAGAAGTCTTATTCCCAATACGGCTGCCAAACAAGTCAATGGGATCTTATTGGACAATTTCACATGACCATACCTGTATGAAATATAATTGTAGTATGCCCCAAAATGTTCATAGTGATGTAGAATACACAACCACATGAGCCAGGAGTGCCAAATATATAAAGATAAATTATTCACAGAAATGCGGTAAAAATGTGCCCAAAAAGCTGTCTGAATTGCTGATTTCTGAAGATGTTATGATCAATCATCTTCAAACATGCAAAATGGATATGTAAATGTAAATAGTCATGGAAATGAGCTGCTTAAAAGTATATACAATGTTATCCTAGTAGCTGTTTTCATTATGAGGACTTTAAACCGGCCTCATACATTCCATTACAATGTAACAAAATCCAATGTTGGGCTTGTTGAGGCCAATTATTACTTTTAGTATTCTAGTAGCAGACCAATCTGCTATCGTGGAGAGCGAGAGTACGGGCAGACACCGTGTTATGCGGAAGATCGCACGGTGTCTCCTGTACGTGTACTTAGCCCGGTGCGGTACATCCCAGCTCCACGTATCGGCCGGGCTAGATTGAGCATTGAGCCAGGTGCCATGAAGCCGGCTCAACGCGTCTGGTCTCCAGTGCGTCTCCTCGGGCCGGCATACATGGCACCAGCCTTACGCATGGTGTCCCCGGTTCGCCAACACAGCCCAGTGCGGGTTATTCCACCTCCCCGCACTGGTCGGGCTACGGGGAGCATTCAACCAGGTAAGGTTGGGCAGGCTCGGTGCTCAAGGGAGACAGTACGCCTGCACGGTCCGGTATATCTGGCGCCACCTCCCCGCCCCAGCCCAGTACCACCAGTGCCTACACCAGCACCAGGCTTCCAGTGTGTCTCCAGAGCCCTGTTCCTCCTCCACGCACACGCCCTGTGGTGCGTGTCTCCAGCCCGGTACCACCAGTTCCGGCACCATGCACCAAGCCTCCTGTGCGTCTCCAGAGCCCTGTGCGCCCTGTTGTTGCTCCCCACACTAGCCTTGAGGTGCGTGTCCTTAGCCCGGTACCACCAGTTCCGGCACCACGCACCAGGCCTACTGTGCGCCTCAGCCGGCCAGAGTCTGCCATCTGCCCAGCGCCGCCTGCACTGCCTGTCTGCCCAGTGCCGCCTGCGCTATCCGTCTGCCCAGCGCCGTCTGAACTGCCCGTCTGTCCTGAGCCTTCAAAGCCGCCCGTCTGTCCTGAGCCTTCAAAGCCGCCCGTCTGTCCTGAGCCTTCACAGCCGCCCGTCTGTCCTGAGCCTTCAAAGCCGCCCGTCTGTCCTGAGCCTTCAGAGCCGTCCGTCAGTCAGGAGCCGCTAGAGCCGTCAGTCAGTCAGGATCTGCTAGAGCCGTCAGTCAGCCAGGATCTGCCAGAATCGTCAGTCAGCCAGGAGCTACCTGTCACGCCGGCGATGCCGGAATTCCCCCTCAGTCCGGAGCTGCCCCTCAGTCCGGAGCTGCCCCTCAGTCCGGTGCTGCCCCTCAGTCCGGTGCTGCCCCTCAGTCACCGGAGCTGCCCCTCAGTCTGGTGCTGCCCCTCAGTCCGGTGCTGCCCCTCCGTCCGGTGCTGCCCCTCCGTCCGGTGCTGCCCCTCCGTCCAGAGGCGCCCATCAGTCCAGTGGGGTTAATTTGGAGGGTCCCCATTATGAGGAGGCCACGGAAGTGGGGATTAACTATGGTGGGGTGGGGACCACGACCAGTGCCAGAGCCGCCACCGTGGACAGATGCCCACCCAGACCCTCCCCTATAGGTTCAGGTTTTGCGGCCGGAGTCCGCACCTTGGGGGGGGGGGGGGGGGGGTACTGTCACGTTCCTGACCTTATTTCCTTTGTTTAGTCTTGTTTAGATGGTCAGGATGTGAGCTGGGTGGGCATTCTATGTTATGTGTTTCTATGTTGGGTTCATTGTTATCTAGCCTGATATGGTTCTCAATCAGGGGCAGGTGTTTTACGTTTCCTCTGATTGAGAACCATATTAAGGTAGGCTGTTCTCACTGTTTGTTTGTGGGTGATTGTTGCCGTGTCTGTGTTTTGTTCGCCACACGGTACTGTTTTCGTTCGTTTGTTCACGTCGTTTATTGTTTTGTATTTTGCCTAGTGTTTTTTCATCTTCGTTGCTAATATTAAAATATGTATTCAAACCACGCTGCGCTTTGGTCCGATCCTTGCTCCTCCTCAGACGAGGAGGATTACGACGAGCGTTACAATTCCGAAAACGTGTCTGATGGATAGCTGTGAATCTAAGCTTTCTGATGCTATATGATTGAAGGGTGTAAGGGAGCAATAACATGCTGTACATTGGGTAAAATCCCTATGGGAAACATGAATGGAATGGAGGGATGAAAGGAAGAGTGCTAACACACAGAAAGCTACCATTGGTCCACTGCTTTCACACATTTTACAACTCTAGGGACATGGACCTTCCAAATAATCCCTAAGACATCATCGGCGAAGTGAGTCCGACGGCCCAAATATGGGGGTCTCATGAACTAATATGACCACAAAAGCAATAAATGTTCACACAGTAATCAAATGATAGGGGAGAGTGGGGTAAGTTGAGACAATTTTTACATTCAGCATCACTCCGTCAAGGGAAATATAGTTTTCTGTATAACAAAGACATCTATATATATTTCAGGATGTTGTGTATCCCTGGAAATAATCAGAATTCATGTAAACATTACAGTTTTGAAAACATAGCTTGTCCAAAAAAGTGGTCTCTTGGCACAACTTACCGTTATGGGTTAAGTTGAGCCACGGGATAGGTTAAGTTAAGCCACCTACAAACTTCTGTACTGAATGAAATATTACCACTACCTTTCTAAAACCATGTCTATCTTTACTTCCCCAAACACAATTTAACACAATCACTTTTTTTCTTTAAATTATTTTAAGCATCTTTTAACACAGGCTTAACAACTAACAAACACTTTGTACATTTATTGACACTTTTAACATAGGCCATAATAATCATCATAATCATAATAATCATCATAATTTCATCTACCTTTTTATCTAGAGACTGGACATTAGCAAGTAATATACTCGGAAGCGGTGGTTGGTGTGCGCGCCTTCGAAGTCTGACCAGAGGACCGCTCTGTCTGCCTCTTCTCCGGCAGCGTTGTTTTGGGTCAGCCTCTGGAATCAGTTCAAATGCCCTGGGTGGTTCGGACAAAGGATCCGCTGACTGTGATAATGCCTTGCATTACGCCTGGGAAGAAAACACACTCAACTTACCCCAAGACAAACATTTGACAATGTTAGCCCACACAGCTACAAGGATGCACTTCATGCTAGGTTTAGGACCTCATAAATAAATAAAGGTATAAAAAAAATGTATTGAAGCATATAGAGTGGGGAGTGGAAAATTGAAAACTAGCTGTTATTGGTAGAGTTTTGTTACCAGGCAGGCCAAAACTCCATCACACCAACACAGGCTGAAATGATTTTCAAACAGCTCTTACACTAAAAGGACATTATATCATAATTTGCACAATTTCACAGTACTATTCCAACCTCATAGTGTGGAAATATATATAAAACACAGGAAAATCCTGTTTTTGACTGCACTAGGCCGATAAGTCATTTCCCACTGGCTTTTTCAGGATGAAAACAAAGGTAAAGTGAAAACGCAGCTAAATGTCATAGTACATTGCACTTTAACCTCATTGGGTCTTTTGTGTAAAGAGCTTTTTGAAGAAAGTAAATGTAAGTGGACATGAATGCATAGCAACTTTATGTGCTTTACATGTCTCTGATTTATCACTGGAGATTATGCGACGGTCCTTATACACACCTGTGGCTGTTCATTAGTTCAGAAAAACCTGTTTAGCCTGAAAAGATTAGTGCTGCTACAAGATGAAATGACATGTAATTTCTTAAATTACCCAACAGAGCATTGTGTTATTGCCTCTGTGTATTGAACAAATCTTAAGCAACCACTGCCTTGGAGCTGACATGATCTTCTTAGTAACCTCAAAAACAAATGATCATCTCTAAACTATCAACACTTCGGAAAGTCCCTTTGGACTAAATCTATTTTCAAGATCATCAAATACAGTTAAATGTACTAAATTAACTTTGCACTTTCTAACAAAATACTACTTTGTAAACATATTTCATGCCTCTCCACTGAATTAATTTGTATTTGCTATTTGATGGTGGTTGTTTTACGTTGAGCTCAGTCAGTCAGTACCCACCTGGCCCCATGAGGGACAGGAGTCTGCTCTGCTCCTGTACAACTCTGTGTAGCTGCTCCACCTGCTGTTGAACTAGCTGCTCCTGTTGCCCTGGGCCCTTCACCGATGCAGACATAGACAACACTCAACACACAGCAGGGTCTGTTGACAGCTTCAGCATCATTATGTAATACTACAACATAAATTAACGTTTATTCGTCACATGAACAGGATACAGCACGAGGTGCCTTATTGCTATTAAAAACTCATTACCGACATAATTAGAGCAGTAAAAATTATTTTTTTCTCATACCCGTGGTATACGTCTGATATACCACGGCTGTCAGCCAATCAGCATTCAGGGGTCGAACCACCCAGTTTATAAATAGTAATACAACTGGTTGTGGTAGAATATGTACACATAGGATATACAGTATAAATGATCAGGGTGTCAGGTAGCCTAGCGTTTAAGAGGGTTGGACCAGTAACTGAAAAGTTGCTGGTTCGAATCCCTGAGCCGAAGAGTTGAAAACTCTGTCGATGTGCACTTGAGCAAGGCACTTAACCTTAATTGCTCCTGTAAGTCGCTCTGTATAAGAGCGTCTGCTAAATGACTAAAATGTAATTAATTTTCTGTCAACCATGACTGTTATTTATAAGTAGGTTAATAAAGTAAATAGTGATCTTGGTTGAGCAGTTGAATTGTACAGCAGCATTGACAGTGTATGTGTGTGATTATTTGTATGATTAGTGCTATATTAAACTGATAGCCAACAGCGCAGGGAAGCAGTTCACATGAGAGTGCCAGTGTGAATGAAGTTACTGTGCTACATGCACACATTGATCAATAATGCTGCTTCAAGTAGAGTGCAGCAAGTAAAATGAGTTTAAGTGGGTAATATACCCTCAATTCAAGTAGTTTTGAACACAACTGTAAATTGGTATGTTACTGCCACCTACTGGTAAGCAAGAGTGCATGCATCAAATCAGTGAGTAAAAGCAATTCAGACCGAAACTTGAAACAAATATGTCTACAATAGTAGGCTACACTGTATGGTTTAAATACACTACTGACCTGCTGGAGAGCTCTCTGTAGCATTAGTTGTCGTGTAGTTTGTAGTGATGAGTTACTGTCTGAGGCAGCCTCCTGTGGGTTTTCCTCTATGAACAGCATCATGGCTCAGTGAATGGGATAGAGACAGGGGACTAGAGCCCAGCTCAGCTGCATGAGGATTTAGGTGGGTCCTTTGGTTATCCATGTCATGTGTTCCAGTGTTATGTGGCTCCTGTCGTGGTACCTGGCCAGGTCTGCCTCTGGCTCAAACGATCCACCTGCTGACCATGTTCTCAGGCTATTGTTGTCCATGGGGATTCAGCTGACATTATTACATTCAGAGATGCTTCATGAAATACTCTTGATTATCACCTTCTGTTAACAATGGCATGTTTTTGAGTAATGTCTGGTCTCTGCAAGTTGGAAAGAGAAATGTAGGGAAGGTCGTAACAGGGTAATGTGGGATAACTTGCTCTACATTTCTTAAGTCATTCTAACAAAAAGATTCTGATTTAAGTTGAGGTAATATGTTTTCATTTAGAAAACGTGATATAAATCGAATTAAGTTACA
>NW_024061722.1:90000-97128 GCF_016432855.1 Salvelinus namaycush | reverse complement strand
GTCCCAGGATAGGAGCGACTGACGCCCAGGATAGGAGCGACTGACGTCCCAGGATAGGAGCGACTGACGCCCAGGATAGGAGCGACTGACGCCCAGGATAGGAACGACTGACGTCCCAGGATAGGAGCGACTGACGTCCCAGGATAGAAGCGCCTTATGCTCAGGATTGGAGCAACTGACGCCCAGGATAGCAGGGACTGACGCCCAGGATAGGAGCGACTGACGCCCAGGATAGGAGCGACTGACGTCCCAGGATAGGAGCGACTGACGTCCCAGGATAGGAGCGACTGACGTCCCAGGATAGGAGCGACTGACGCTCAGGATAGGATCGACTGACGCTCAGGATAGGAGCGACTGACGCTCAGGATAGGAGTGACTGACGCCCAGGAAAGGAGCGACTGACGCCCAGGATAGGAGCGACTGACGCTCAGGATAGGAACAACTGACGCCCAGGATAGGAGCGTTTGGCTAAATGACTCAAATGTAATGCGAGTGTAATAGCAGACAGTGAGCCCTGGATACCTTAATGGACAGTTTGTGTGTATAATTAAGCAATCCGGCACAAGGAGTGCCTGGATACAACCATTAGCCGTGGTATATTGGTCATATATAACAAATCCCCAAGGAGCCTTATTACTATTATAAACTGGTTAACAATGTAATGAGAGCAGTAAAAAATACATGTTTTGTCATTCCCGTGGTATACGGTCTGATATACCACGGCTGTCAGCCAATCAGCATTTAGGTCTCGAACTACCCAGTTTATAATACTCACACATACACACATAACGCTACCTAACAATGACCAAATGTCAGTGCTGCATCTGGGTGATACAAGGTATTCTTAGTTGGCATTTACATTTTCTCTTAAGTTGGAATTCAGCCCTAAGAGACAAATTGAACAAAACAAGAGATACTTGATGGGACTAAGAGCCCTGGGTTTACAGGTACACTAAGCTGTACCTCCACTGTATGGACTGGGCTGATTGAAAGGCCAGTGCCTTAAACATATGGGACAGGAATGGACCTCTTCTTCTCTCTCTAATCTCTCTGAGATAATCAACCAGGGGAATGAAGTCTGCAGGACATTAAGCCTCCTCAAAGTAGCACAGTGGGGATCTTTCGAAGAGAGAGAGAGAGAGAGAGGGGGGGGGGGGGGGGGGGGGGGAGGACCACCAGGCGGGATTTTCATATTTAACAGAATCAGAGATCAAGCTTCTTAACTCTCTCTCTCTCGCCTTCTCTCTGTCTATTTTTCTCTGAATCGCACACAGGCTGGCTGTCTGTCCGGCTGGCTCACAAACTAAATTAGGCAGCATAATTATTTACTGTCTGACATCAGTATAGAAAATGTACATGTGCATTTTAACACATATAGATCAACCAATGTAAAACGTTTCACTCAAACACATGCACAGCGTCCATCTCTTTCTCTCTCCATCTCTCTCTGTTTCACACATCAAGCACGCACACACACCAGCCAGGTCACACCAGCCAGGTCACACACCAGCCAGGTCACACCAGCCAGGTCACACACCAGCCAGGTCACACCAGCCAGGTCACGCATCAGCCAGGTCACATGAGCCAGGTCACACATCAGCCAGGTCACACATCAGCCAGGTCACACCAGCCAGGTCACATCAGCCAGGTCACATCAGCCAGGTCACAACCCAGCCAGGTCACACATCAGCCAGGTCACACATCAGCCAGGTCACACCAGCCAGGTCACCCATTAGCCAGGTCACATGAGCCAGGTCACACATCAGCCAGGTCACACACCAGCCAGGTCACGCATCAGCCAGGTCACACATCAGCCAGGTCACACATGAGCCAGGTCACACATCAGCCAGGTCACACATCAGCCAGGTCACACATCCGCCAGGTCACACCAGCCAGGTCACATCAGCCAGGTCACAACCCAGCCAGGTCACATCAGCCAGGTCACACATCAGCCAGGTCACACCAGCCAGGTCACCCATTAGCCAGGTCACACCAGCCAGGTCACACATCAGCCAGGTCACACTTCAGCCAGGTCACACCAGCCAGGTCACCCATTAGCCAGGTCACACCAGCCAGGTCACACCAGCCAGGTCACACATCAGCCAGGTCACACATCAGCCAGGTCACCCATTAGCCAGGTCACCCATTAGCCAGGTCACACCAGCCAGGTCACACATCAGCCAGGTCACACATCAGCCAGGTCACACACCAGCCAGGTCACACATCAGCCAGGTCACACACCAGCCAGGTCACACCAGCCAGGTCACACACCAGCCAGGTCACACCAGCCAGGTCACGCATCAGCCAGGTCACATGAGCCAGGTCACACATCAGCCAGGTCACACATCAGCCAGGTCACACCAGCCAGGTCACATCAGCCAGGTCACATCAGCCAGGTCACAACCCAGCCAGGTCACACATCAGCCAGGTCACACATCAGCCAGGTCACACCAGCCAGGTCACCCATTAGCCAGGTCACATGAGCCAGGTCACACATCAGCCAGGTCACACACCAGCCAGGTCACGCATCAGCCAGGTCACACATCAGCCAGGTCACACATGAGCCAGGTCACACATCAGCCAGGTCACACATCAGCCAGGTCACACATCCGCCAGGTCACACCAGCCAGGTCACATCAGCCAGGTCACAACCCAGCCAGGTCACATCAGCCAGGTCACACATCAGCCAGGTCACACCAGCCAGGTCACCCATTAGCCAGGTCACACCAGCCAGGTCACACATCAGCCAGGTCACACTTCAGCCAGGTCACACCAGCCAGGTCACCCATTAGCCAGGTCACACCAGCCAGGTCACACCAGCCAGGTCACACATCAGCCAGGTCACACATCAGCCAGGTCACCCATTAGCCAGGTCACCCATTAGCCAGGTCACACCAGCCAGGTCACACATCAGCCAGGTCACACATCAGCCAGGTCACACACCAGCCAGGTCACACATCAGCCAGGTCACACACCAGCCAGGTCACATGAGCCAGGTCACACACCAGCCAGGTCACATGAGCCAGGTCACACATCAGCCAGGTCACACCAGCCAGGTCACACCAGATCAACTTCAGTATTCAACATTTTTCTAGGTTCACAGGACGTCAGGAGATAACTTCAATACCGTGAACTGCACATGAAATGTTACGTTTATTCGCCCCCCCCCCCTGGACAAACGTTGTATACTGAAGTCAGACCGTGATACCTTGTTGCAGGCACACACAGTTGTGTGATCTCATTGGGGCGTCCCAGCATGGGCACCAGATTAGGCTCAGTACAATGCTGTTGTGTTGAATGGAGGCTGAGACAGTGGGCCAACACTACCACACATTCATCCATACATCAAACAATACCCTGATAGCAGAGAGAATTAGGCTTTCACAACACACACACGCGCACACACGCGCACACACACACACACACACACACACACACACACACACACACACACACACACACACACACACACACACACACACACACACACACACACACACACACACACACACACACACACACACCCAGAGTCGTCAGAAAGCGTGTGGGGAGACAGTATTTGCCACAGGACTTTTCAATTTGGTGCCGCCACACCACTTTCGAAGCAGAAGGCACAAATGCGTTCACATATTCATTACAGTAGTTCACATCATAGTAGTTCAGTAGTTCACATCATAGTAGTTCAGTAGTTCACATCATAGTAGTTCAGTAGTTCACATCATAGTAGTTCAGTAGTTCACATCATAGTAGTTCAGTAGTTCACATCATAGTAGTTCAGTAGTTCACATCATAGAAAAGGCGTATTAAAGAACGTTTTGCGACGGAAAAAGAAAGCAAGCATTTCTTATTGGGACAAGTTGACAAAGTACCTCCCCCTTATTTCAGCCTGTTGCCGGTTGATATTTGAGATTCTTCAAAGTAGCCAACCTTTGCCTCAATGACAGCTTTGCTCTGGGCAAGAGGGTGACGGAGAGATCAGAGAGCACAAAAAACGAAAACATCAGCGCCACAGGTAACTTCCACAAAGCTGTGAACGATCTGAGGCAAGAAGGGCCTTTTATGCGTTCAAAAGGAACATAAAAATTGACATAACAATTAGGATCTGGCTAAACATACTTGAATCAGTTATAGAACCCACTGCCCTTCATGGTTGTGAGGTCTGGGGTCCGCTCACCAACCGAGGATTCACAAAATGGGACAAACACCAAATTGAGACTCTGCATGCAGAATTCTGCACAAATATCCTCTGTGTACAATGTAAACCACCAAATAATGCATGCTAAGCAGAAATAGGCCGAAACCCGCCAATTATCAAAATCCAGAAAAGAGCCGTTAAATTCTACATCCACCTAAAAGGAAGCGATTCCCAAACCTTCCATAACTAAGCAGTCACCTACAGAGAGATGAACCTGGAGAAGAGTCCCCTAAGCAAGCTGGTCCTGGTGCTCTGTTCACAACCACAAACAGACCCCACAGAGCCCCAGGACAGCAACACAATTAGACCAAACCAAATCATGAGAAAACTAAAAGATAATTACTTGACACATTGGAAAGAATTTACAAAAAAACAGAGCAAACTAAAATCACCAAAAAAAGAAATGTCCTTTTTTCAGGACCCTGTCTTTCAAAGAGAATTCGTAAAAATCCAAATAACTACAGATCTTCATTGTAAAGGGTTTAAAAACTGTTTCCCATGCTTGTTCAGTGAACCATAAACAATTACTGGACATGCACCTGTGAAACGGTCGTTAAGACACTAACAGCTTACAGACGGTAGGCAATTAAGGTCATAGTTATGAAAACTTAGGACACTAAAGAGGCCTTTCTACTGACTCTGAAAAACACCAAAAGAAAGATGCCCAGGGTCCCTGTTCATCTGCGTGACTGATTGGGAATTATATTTAGGCAGCCATTTCCACACTGTGTTTTGTGGGATCTTGTTTATGTGTAGTTGCCTGTGAGCACTCCATAGCTTCACGTGTGGTTTGCTCTTTATTGTTTTTTTGTGCGTTTCACTTCAATAAATATGTGGAACCCAGATCACGCTCCACTTTGGTCCAAGTATGCTTCCAATGATGATCATGACACTCTCTCTCCCTCTCTCTCCCCATCTCTCTCTCTCTCTCTGAGTTCTAATTAATGAGGTCATGGAGAGGGCTTCCCCCAAACTCTCTCTCTCTCTCTCTCCACATCTCTCTCTCTCGCGCTCACTCTCTCCACCTCTCTCTCTCTCGCGCTCTCTCTCTCGCGCTCTCTCTCTCTGTTTCTCTCTCCCCACCTCTCTCTCTGTCTCTCTCACCCCACCTCTCTCTCTTACTATCTCTCTCTCCCCCTCTCTCTCTCACCCTCTCTTGCTCTCTTCCTCTCTCTGAGTTCTAATTGATGAGGTCATAGAGAGGGCTTCCCCCAAATCCCTGTGAGGTCACTAGGAGGTTGTGAGGGGGTCAGAGTGCACATGGAGGGGAGAGGACAGATTGCATCATCATCATCATCCGTATCCTGTCTATGTGTCATGAATCATGATTTGGAATTGATGGTAACTATTAACGATCGAGTAACGAATCACAGCTGACACTGTTGGTGTTTTTGCATTTAACTTGAGTCCAAAATGTAATAAAAACATTTAAAAAGTTGGATGTAACCAAAGTGTAAGTACAGTGTGTATAAAATGGTAAACAGACGTTTCTGTCACTTGACAAACACAAGAACACATTCCGTTACATCTACTGCGCCCTGTATCTCTGTGGATAGCTGAACTGATCAACCCTCAGCCAGTGCTGTCAATCAGGCACAGGCCTGTGCTGGGATGTGGAGTAGCACTAAAGGCTGGGGTGTGGAGTAGGACTAAAGGCTGGGGTGTGGAGTAGGACTAAAGGCTGGGGTGTGGAGTAGGAGTAAAGGCTGGGGTGTGGAGTGGAGTAGGACTAAAGGCTGGGGTGTGGAGTAGGACTAAAGGATGGGGTGTGGAGTAGGACTACAGGCTGGGGTGTGGAGTAGGACTAAAGGCTGGGGTGTGGAGTAGGACTAAAGGCTGGGGTGTGGTGTGGAGTAGGACTAAAGGCTGGGGTGTTGAGTAGGACTAAAGGCTGGGGTGTGGAGTAGGACTAAAGGCTGGGGTGTGGAGTAGGACTAAAGGCTGGGGTGTGGAGTAGGACTAAAGGCTGGGGTGTGGAGTAGGACTAAAGGCTGGGGTGTGGAGTAGGACTACAGGCTGGGGTGTGGAGTAGGACTACAGGCTGGGGTGTGGAGTAGGACTACAGGCTGTGGTGTGGAGTAGGACTAAAGGCTGGGGTGTGGAGTAGGACTACAGGCTGGGGTGTGGAGTAGGACTAAAGGCTGGGGTGTGGAGTAGGACTAAAGGCTGGGGTGTGGAGTAGGACTACAGGCTGTGGTGTGGAGTAGGACTAAAGGCTGGGGTGTGGAGTAGGACTAAAGGCTGGGGTGTGGAGTAGGACTAAAGGCTGGGGTATGGAGTAGGACTAAAGGCTGGGGTGTGGAGTAGGACTAAAGGCTGGGGTGTGGAGTAGGACTACAGGCTGGGGTGTGGAGTAGGACTACAGGCTAGGGTGTGGAGTAGGACTAAAGGCTGGGGTGTGGAGTAGGACTAAAGGCTGGGGTGTGGAGTAGGACTAAAGGCTGGGGTGTGGGGTAGGACTAAAGGCTGTGGTGTGGAGTAGGACTACAGGCTGGGGTGTGGAGTAGGACTAAAGGCTGGGGTGTGGAGTAGGACTAAAGGCTGGGGTGTGGAGTAGGACTACAGGCTGGGGTGTGGAGTAGGACTACAGGCTGTGGTGTGGAGTAGGATTACAGGCTGTGGTGGGGTGTGGAGTAGGACTAAAGGCTGGGGTGTGGAGTAGGACTAAAGGCTGGGGTGTGGAGTAGGAATAAAGAGTGGGGTGTGGAGTGGAGTAGGACTAAAGGCTGGGGTGTGGAGTAGGACTAAAGGCTGGGGTGTGGAGTAGGAATAAAGGCTGTGGTGTGGAGTAGGACTAAAGGCTGGGGTGTGGAGTAGGACTAAAGGCTGGGGTGTGGAGTAGGAATAAAGGCTGTGGTGTGGAGTGGAGTAGGACTAAAGGCTGGGGTGTGGAGTAGGACTAAAGGCTGGGGTGTGGAGTAGGACTACAGGCT
>NW_024061722.1:0-85000 GCF_016432855.1 Salvelinus namaycush | reverse complement strand
TTTACTACAGTGGGTCAGCATTTACTACAGTGGGTCAGTATTTACTACAGTGGGTCAGTATATACTACAGTGGGTCAGTATTCACTACAGTGGGTCGGTATTTACTACAGTGGGTCAGTATTTACTACAGTGGGTCGGTATTCACTACAGTGGGTCAGTATTTACTACAGTGGGTCAGTATTCACTACAGTGGGTCAGTATTTACTACAGTGGGTCAGTATTTACTGCAGTGGGTCAGTATTCACTACAGTGGGTCAGTATTCACTACAGTGGGTCAGTATTTACTACAGCGGGTCAGTATTTACTACAGTGGGTCAGTATTTACTACAGTGGGTCAGTATTTACTACAGTGGGTCAGTATTTACTACAGTGGGTCAGTATTCACTACAGTGGGTCAGTATTCACTACAGTGGGTCAGTATTTACTACAGTGGGTCAGTATTTACTACAGTGGGTCAGTATTTACTACAGTGGGTCAGTATTTACTACAGTGGGTCAGTATATACTAGAGTGGGTCAGTATTCACTACAGTGGGTAAGTATTTACTACAGTGGGTCAGTATTCACTACAGTGAGTCAGTATTTACTACAGTGGGTCAGTATTCACTACAGTTGGTCAGTATTTACTACAGTGATTCAGTATTCACTACAGTGGGTCAGTATTCACTACAGTGGGTCAGTATTCACTACAGTGGGTCAGTATTTACTACAGTGGGTCAGTATTCACTACAGTGGGTCAGTATTTACTACAGTGGGTCAGTATTCTCTACAGTGGGTCAGTATTCTCTACAGTGGGTCAGTATTCACTACAGTGGGTCAGTATATACTACAGTGGGTCAGTATTTACTACAGTGGGTCAGTATTTACTACAGTGGGTCAGTATTCTCTACAGTGGGTCAGTATTTACTACAATGGGTCAGTATTCGCTACAGTGGGTCAGTATTCTCTACAGTGGGTCAGTATTTACTACAGTGGGTCAGTATTCACTACAGTGGGTCAGTATATACTACAGTGGGTCAGTATTCACTACAGTTGGTCAGTATTCTCTACAGTGGGTCAGTACTCACTACAGTGGGTCAGTATTCACTACAGTGGGTCAGTATTCACTACAGTGGGTCAGTATTCTCTACAGTGGGTCAGTATTTACTACAATGGGTCAGTATTCTCTACAGTGGGTCAGTATTCGCTACAGTGGGTCAGTATTTACTACAGTGGGTCAGTCTTCTCTACAGTGGGTCAGTATTCCCTACAGTGGGTCAGTATTCACTACAGTGGGTCAGTAGTCGCTACAGCGGGTCAGTATTACTACCATGGGTCAGTATTCACTACAGTGGGCCAGTATTCTCTACAGTAGGTCAGTATTACTACAGTGGGTCAGTATTCACTACAGTGGGTCAGTATTCTCTACAGTGGGTCAGTATTACTACAGTGGGTCAGTATTCACTACAGTGGGTCAGTATTCATTACAGTGGGTCAGTATATACTACAGTGGGTCAGTCTTCTCTACAGTGGGTCAGTATATACTACAGTGGGTCAGTATTCACTACAGTGGGTCAGTATTCACTACAGTGGGTCAGTATTCACTACAGTGGGTCAGTATATACTACAGTGGGTCAGTATTCTCTACAGTGGGTCAGTATTCACTACAGTGGGTCAGTATTCACTACAGTGGGTCAGTATTCACTACAGTGGGTCAGTATTCTCTACAGTGGGTCAGTATTCTCTACAGTGGGTCAGTATTCTCTACACTGGGTCAGTATTCACTACAGTGGGTCAGTATTTACTACAGTGGGTCAGTATTTACTACAGTGGGTCAGTATCTACTACAGTTGGCCAGTATTCTCTACAGTGGGTCAGTATTTACTACAGTGGGTAAGTATTCACTACAGTGGGTCAGTATTTACTACAGTGGGTCAGTAATCTCTACAGTGGGTCAGTATTCTCTACAGTGGGTCAGTATTTACTACAGTGGGTCAGTATTTACTACAGTGGGTCAGTATTTACTACAGTGGGTCAGTATATACTACAGTGGGTCAGTATTCACTACAGTGGGTCGGTATTTACTACAGTGGGTCAGTATTTACTACAGTGGGTCGGTATTCACTACAGTGAGTCAGTATTTACTACAGTGGGTCAGTATTCACTACAGTTGGTCAGTATTTACTACAGTGATTCAGTATTCACTACAGTGGGTCAGTATTCACTACAGTGGGTCAGTATTCACTACAGTGGGTCAGTATTTACTACAGTGGGTCAGTATTCACTACAGTGGGTCAGTATTTACTACAGTGGGTCAGTATTCTCTACAGTGGGTCAGTATTCACTACAGTGGGTCAGTATATACTACGGTGGGTCAGTATTTACTACAGTGGGTCAGTATTTACTACAGTGGGTCAGTATTCTCTACAGTGGGTCAGTATTTACTACAGTGGGTCAGTATTCGCTACAGTGGGTCAGTATTCTCTACAGTGGGTCAGTATTTACTACAGTGGGTCAGTATTCACTACAGTGGGTCAGTATATACTACAGTGGGTCAGTATTCACTACAGTTGGTCAGTATTCTCTACAGTGGGTCAGTACTCACTACAGTGGGTCAGTATTCACTACAGTGGGTCAGTATTCACTACAGTGGGTCAGTATTTACTACAATGGGTCAGTATTCTCTACAGTGGGTCAGTATTCGCTACAGTGGGTCAGTATTTACTACAGTGGATCAGTATACTCTACAGTGGGTCAGTATTCACTACAGTGGGTCAGTAGTCGCTACAGCGGGTCAGTATTACTACCATGGGTCAGTATTCACTACAGTGGGCCAGTATTCTCTACAGTAGGTCAGTATTACTACAGTGGGTCAGTATTCACTACAGTGGGTCAGTATTCACTACAGTGGGTCAGTATATACTACAGTGGGTCAGTATTCTCTACAGTGGGTCAGTACTCACTACAGTGGGTCAGTATATACTACAGTGGGTCAGTCTTCTCTACAGAGGGTCAGTATTCACTACAGTGGGTCAGTATTCACTACAGTGGGTCAGTATGCTCTACAGTGGGTCAGTATTCTCTACAGTGGGTCAGTACTCACTACAGTGGGTCAGTATATACTACAGTGGGTCAGTCTTCTCTACAGTGGGTCAGTATTCACTACAGTGGGTCAGTATTTACTACAGTGGGTCAGTATTACTACAGTGGGTCAGTATTCACTACAGTGGGTCAGTATTCATTACAGTGGGTCAGTATATACTACAGTGGGTCAGTCTTCTCTACAGTGGGTCAGTATATACTACAGTGGGTCAGTATTCACTACAGTGGGTCAGTATTCACTACAGTGGGTCAGTATTCACTACAGTGGGTCAGTATATACTACAGTGGGTCAGTATTCTCTACAGTGGGTCAGTATTTACTACAGTGGGTCAGTATTCACTACAGTGGGTCAGTATTCACTACAGTGGGTCAGTATTCACTACAGTGGGTCAGTATGCTCTACACTGGGTCAGTATTCACTACAGTGGGTCAGTATTTACTACAGTGGGTCAGTATTTACTACAGTGGGTCAGTATCTACTACAGTTGGCCAGTATTCTCTACAGTGGGTCAGTATTTACTACAGTGGGTCAGTATTCTCTACAGTGGGTCAGTATATACTACAGTGGGTCAGTATTCACTACAGTGGGGCAGTCTTCTCTACAGTGGGTCAGTCTTCTCTACAGTGGGTCAGTCTTCTCTACAGTGGGTCAGTATTCACTACAGTAGGTCAGTATTCACTACAGTGGGTCAGTCTTCTCTACAGTGGGTCAGTGTTCTCTACAGTGGGTCAGTATTTACTACAGTGGGTCAGTATTTACTACAGTGGGTCAGTCTTCTCTACAGTGGGTCAGTATTTACTACAGTGGGTCAGTATTTACTACAGTGGGTCAGTATTTACTACAGTGGGTCAGTCTTCTCTACAGTGGGTCAGTCTTCTCTACAGTGGGTCAGTATTCACTACAGTGGGTCAGTATTCACTACAGTGGGTCAGTATTCACTACAGTGGGTCAGTCTTCTCTACAGTGGGTCAGTCTTCTCTACAGTGGGTCAGTCTTCTCTACAGTGGGTCAGTATTCACTACAGTGGGGCAGTCTTCTCTACAGTGGGTCTGTATTCTCTACAGTGGGTCAGTATTCACTACAGTGGGGCAGTATTCACTACAGTGGGTCAGTCTTCTCTACAGTGGGTCAGTCTTCTCTACAGTGGGTCAGTATTCACTACAGTGGGTCAGTCTTCTCTACAGTGGGTCAGTCTTCTCTACAGTGGGTCAGTATTCTCTACAATGGGTCAGTCTTCTCTACAGTGGGTCAGTCTTCACTACAGTGGGTCAGTCTTCTCTACAGTGGGTCAGTATTCACTACAGTGGGTCAGTATTTACTACAGGTGGTCAGTCTTCTCTACAGTGGGTCAGTATTCACTACAGTGGGTCAGTATTCACTACAGTGGGTCAGTCTTCACTACAGTGGGTCAGTCTTCTCTACAGTGGGTCAGTCTTCTCTACAGTGGGTCAGTCTTCACTACAGTGGGACAGTATTCACTACAGTGGGTCAGTATTCACTACAGTGGGTCAGTATTCACTACAGTGGGTCAGTATTCAATACAGTGGGTCAGTCTTCTCTACAGTGGGTCAGTCTTCTCTACAGTGGGTCAGTGGTCCTGATCTCAACGGTAACATAATGAATAGTGCTGGCTATGTCTTCCACACCATGCCACATTCCCCCCAGCAACACAACACTAGGACGCCAGCATGGGTCCCTGTCTTCTCCCAACTCCCCTTAGTCTCAATGAAGCCCAACGGTTTTACATTCCAGGCCATGCCACCCCATGCCCTCACACAAAGCTCTCTCTTTCTCCCCCCGCTCTCTCTTTCTCCCCCCCCCCTCTCTCTCTCTCTCTCTCTCACACTCTCTCTCTTCCCCGCTCTCTTTCTCTCTCTCTCTCCCTCCTCTCATTCTCTCTCTCTCTATCTCTCTTTCTCTTTCTCTCTCTTTCACCCTCTCTCTCTCTCTCTCTCTCTCTCGCACGCGCTCCCTCTCTCTCTCTCGCACGCTCTCCCTCGCTGCAGTAGGCACAGAGCAGGGTGCAGCTGCCTGGGCAGCCGAGCGGGAGGCTCTTTACTGGCAGGACTGGAGCTTCTTAGACCTGTCTGTCTTCAACAAGCACGCTGATTTACACAGGGAATAGAGAGAGTATTTTCTACCTTAACAAGACACTCTCCCTCCCCCCCAATCCCCTTCATCCCTTGTTAAGCACAATGCTGCAGTTTAGATTTCTTAGCTGAGTCTGTTTTTCTCTGCCATGGTAGCACTGGCAGGTGAGACTGGTGGCACGCGCTCCTTCTCTCCCTCTCTCCCTCTCCCCTTCTCTCCCTCTCCCCTTCTCTCCCTCTCTCCCTCTCCCCTTCTCTCCCTCTCTCCCTCTCCCCTTCTCCCCCTTCTCCTTCTCTCCTTCTCTCCCTCTCTCCCTCTCCCCTTCTCTCCCTCTCCCCCTTCTCCTTCTCTCCCTCTCTCCCTTTCCCCTTCTCTCCCTCTCTCTCTCTCTCTTTCTGTCAAGGTGAATGTCAGAGGTGTGTGCCAAAGAAAGCACACACACAAACATGCACCCCCACACCCCCCCACACACACACACACACACACACACACACACACACACACACACACACACACACACACACACACACACACACACACACACACACACACACACACACACACACACACACACACACACAGCAGATGGGATGTAGAGAATGAAAGTAAAGTAGCAATGTGGCGAGGACCTGTGGAGAATACTAAACTGTGGGCGTGATGATGGCTTGACCCAGGCCGACCTGTGGAGAATACTAAACTGTGGGCGTGATGATGGTTTGACCCAGAACGACCTGTGGAGAATACTAAGCTGTGGGCGTGATGATGGTTTGACCCAGGCCGACCTGTGGAGAATACTAAGCTGTGGGCGTGATGATGGTTTGACCCAGGCCGACCTGTGGAGAATACTAAGCTGTGGGCGTGATGATGGTTTGACCCAGGCCGACCTGTGGAGAATACTAAGCTGTGGGCGTGATGATGGTTTGACCCAGGCCGACCTGTGGAGAATACTAAGCTGTGGGCGTGATGATGGTTTGACCCAGGCCGACCTGTGGAGAATACTAAGCTGTGGGCGTGATGATGGTTTGACCCAGGCCGACCTGTGGAGAATACTAAGCTGTGGGCGTGATGATGGTTTGACCCAGGCCGACCTGTGGAGAATACTAAGCTGTGGGCGTGATGATGGTTTGACCCAGGCCGACCTGTGGAGAATACTAAGCTGTGGGCGTGATGATGGTTTGACCCAGGCCGACCTGTGGAGAATACTAAGCTGTGGGCGTGATGATGGTTTGACCCAGAACGACCTGTGGAGAATACTAAGCTGTGGGCGTGATAATGGTTTGACCCAGGCCGACCTGTGGAGAATACTAAACTGTAGGCGTGATAATGGTTTGACCCAGGCCGAATACTAAGCTGTGGAGACGAGGGCGGTTTGATGCAGGCCGATGGAGGGTGTTGAAGAAAAGGAGGGAGGTGTTGAGGTGTTGAGGTCATGTGAGATGGTGACCCGGTGGGTAGATGTCATGGTTTAGGTGTGGAGGTGTTGAGGTGTTGAGGTCAGGTAGGATGGTGACCCGGTGGGTAGATGTCATGGTTTAGGGACTCCAAGCTCTGAAGAGGCAAGAAGCACTCAGGACCCCTCAACGGGATCCCCTCTCTCTCTCTGTGTGTGTGTGTGTGTGTGTGTGTGTGTGTGTGTGTGTGTGTGTGTGTGTGTGTGTGTGTGTGTGTGTGTGTGTGTGTGTGTGCGTGTGCGTGTGTGTGTGGTTGATTCAAGGCTGACTATCGACATTCCTCTCTACATGTTGCCCTAACTGGTGATATGGGTACAGTTGGTAAGGGGATGATGGTAATACCTGGTGATATGGGTACAGTTGGTAAGGGGATGATGGTAGTACCTGGTGATATGGGTACAGTTGGTAAGGGGATGATGGTAATACCTGGTGATATGGGTACAGTTGGTAAGGGGATGATGGTAATACCTGGTGATATGGGTACAGTTGGTTAGGGGATGATGGTAGTACCTGGTGATATGGGTACAGTTGGTAAGGGGATGATGGTAATACCTGGTGATATGGTAGTAATAATTAGGTGGGTGCTTATATTTGTCCTATTTCACACATACACATCTGTGTATTACATGTGTGCGAATTAGAATGAATTGTTTGCTTATCCCAACTCCCCCTGAGACAAGCTCGGAGAGTGGCGTCACGGCCACCGTCTACCATTATCAATGCCTTCCTCAAGGGCACATCAACAGATGTTTATTTTTGCCGGTTCGGGATTCAAACTAGCAAACTTTCGGTTACTGCCACAACTCTCTGACTGCTAGGCTACCTGCTGTTCCGTGTGTGTGTGTGTGTGTGTGTGTGTGTGTGTGTGTGTGTGTGTGTGTGTGTGTGTGTGTGTGTGTGTGTGTGTGTGTGTGTGTGTGTGTGTGTGTGTGTGTGTGTGTGTGTGTGTGTGTGTGCTTCTGTGTGTGTGTGTGTGCTTCTGTGTGTGTGTGTGCTTCTGTGTGTGTGTGTGTGTGTGTGTGCTTCTGTGTGTGTGTGCTTCTGTGTGTGTGTGCTTCTGTGTGTGTGTGTGTGTGTGTGTGTGTGTGTGTGTGTGCTTCTGTGTGTGTGTGTGTGTGTGTGTGTGTGTGTGTGTGTGTGTGTGTGTGTGTGTGTGTGTGTGTGTGTGTGTGTGTGTGTGTGTGTGTGTGTGTGTGTGTGAATGCGTTTGTGTAGCTGTGGTGGGATCCTCTTCAAGGTGCTCCAGTAGTCAAGGACCCCCTCATCCAGAGACACAGGCCTGGCCCTCCAAACTCAAAGGCCCCCATCCCATTCAACCCCTGGTAACCAGGCTGAGATATGGACATTAGTGGACAGGCAGTAAATTATCAGATTTAGGACAGGACATGTTTTTATTTACATCATTGTGTTTTGCGAGGGAGGCAAGGGAGGGAGGGAGAGAGGATGGGGGAGAATAGGGGAGGATGGGGGGAGGGTTGCTGGGTTTTAGGGGGGACATCTTAGGTGGTCAGCGTTGACCTCCGCTACCCCCTTGTTTCCTGTCTCATTCTCCCGCCCCTCACACTTGTCTTGTACCCCGGCTCTCCAGGCCTCCCTGGTAATTAGGCATGAGTCAACCCCCCTCTCGTCCCCCTTAGGGCAGTAAAAATCCATACTGTTCCCTGCCCGCGCTCACAAAGACTCATCCCTCCCTCCCTCCCTCCCTGAGATACAAGCTATAAGCCACCGTCCAACCTTTCTCCCATTCTTTTTCTTGCCACCCTCTGTTTTGTTTCGCCGTCTCTATCCATCAATCTTCCCATTAACCTAGCATGTTAGGGGAAACCGGGGGAACGCCCCCAAAACACCAGCCTCTAAATCCCTACGCCCCTCCCGCCGCCTCCCTGAGCCTGTCCCACGCTGCCTCTGTCGTCTCTTCTACCCCTACCTCCCTACCTCCCTCCCTCCCTCCCTATCTCCCTCCCTCCCTCCTTCCCTACCTCCCTCCAATCATTCCCTACCTCCCTCCCTCCCTCCCTCATTCCCTACCTCCCTTTCTCCCTCCCTCCCTCCCTCCTCCCCTACCTACCTCCTTCACTCCTTCACTCCCTTCTACATCCCTCCCTCCCTCCCTCCTTCCCTACCTCCCTCCTTCCCTCCTTCTCTATTTCCTTCCCTCCCTCCCTACCTGTTCTCTTTCATCAAATCCCTTCGTCAGTCTACCTGCCCACCATAACCCCCTCTCCTTCCCCCAGGTCCCTCACCTCTGCCTGGGTATAGTTCCTCTCTGTTGACCCCTCTCCTTCCCCCAGTTCCCTCACCTCTGCCTGGGTATAGTTCCTCTCTGTTGACCCCTCTCCTTCCCCCAGTTCCCTCACCTCTACCTGGGTATAGTTCCTCCCCGTTGACCCCTCTCCTTCCCCCAGTTCCCTCACCTCTGCCTGGGTATAGTTCCTCCCTGTTGACCCCTCTCCTTCCCCCAGTTCCCTCACCTCTGCCTGGGTATAGTTCCTCCCTGCTGACCCCTCTCCTTCCCCCAGTTCCCTCACCTCTGCCTGGGTATAGTTTCTCCCCGTCGACCCCTCTCCTTCCCCCAGTTCCCTCACCTCTGCCTGGGTATAGTTACTCCCTGTTGACCCCTCTCCTTCCCCCAGGTCCCTCACCTCTGCCTGGGTATAGTTCCTCCCCGTTGACCCCTCTCCTTCCCCCAGTTCCCTCACCTCTGCCTGGGTATAGTTTCTCCCCGTTGACCCCTCTCCTTCCCCCAGGTCCCTCACCTCTGCCTGGGTATAGTTCCTCCCCGTTGACCCCTCTCCTTCCCCCAGTTCCCTCACCTCTGCCTGGGTATAGTTTCTCCCCGTTGACCCCTCTCCTTCCCCCAGGTCCCATGGGGGTCCTCATGAGAGCCAGTTTCATCATAACGCTTTGATGGTTTTTGCGACTCCACTTGAAGAAGTTGAAGTTGTTGAAATGTTCCAGATTGACTGACCTTCATGTCTTAAAGTAATGATGGACTGTCATTTCTCTTTGCTTATTTGAGCTGTTATTGCCATAATATGGACTTGGTGTTTTACCAAATAGGGCTATCTTCTGTATTCAACCCCTACCTTTTCACAACACAACTGATTGGCTCAAACTTATTAACAAGGAAAGAAATTCCACCAAATTAACTTTTAACAAGGCACACCTGTTAATTGAAATGCATTCCAGGTGACTACCTCATTAAGCTGGTTGAGAGAATGCCAAGAGTGTGCAAAACTGTCATCAAGGCAAAGGTTGGCTACTTTGAAGAATCTGAAATATAAAATATATTTTGATTTGTTTAACACTTTTTTGGTTACTACATGACTCCATATGTGTTATTTCATAGCGTTGATGTCTTCACTATTATTCTACAATGTAGAAAATAGTTAAAATATAGAAAAACTCTGGAATGAGTTAGGTTTGTCCAGACTTTTGGCTGGTACTATAATACAAAACATTATAAGTCAAGTACCGAAATACAGAAATGTAAAACGTCTCACATAGTCTACATATCAGTACATACACACACTATCGGTCTAATACATAGTACAGTGCACATTACAATACAAGATAGTTTCTCTTCAAAGTGTAATAAGGTGTTTTTTTATCTTTTTTTTTTTACTGTTTTTAATTGCATGCTTGAATTACTTGGGGTGGCAGGGAGTTCTATGTAGCCATGACTCTATTTAATACTGTGTGTTTCCCAGCCTCTGTTCTGGACCTGGGGACTGTGAAGAGACCTCTGGTTGCATGTCTTGTGTTGTACCGATGAGTGTCTGTACCGTGTACCAACTGCTTGAACAGCCAGTTCGGTATCTTCAACACATCAACACCTCACACCAAGAACAATAGTGATGCAGTCCATCTCTCCTCAACTATGAGCCAGGAGAGACGGACATGTCTGTTACTGACACTCTCCCCCAGTGTACATCTAAGTGCGGTATATGCCGCTTTGTTCTGGACCAAATGCAATTGACCCATTTCCTTCTTTGCCGCACATGTTTTAATTTTTTTAATTTAACCTTTATTTTACCAGGTAGGCCAGTTGAGAACAAGTTCTCATTTACAACTGCGACATGGCCAAGATAAAGCAAAGCAGTACGACAAAAACAGCAACACAAACGTACAGTCAACAACACGATAGAAAAATCTATGTACAGTGTGTGCAAATGTAGAAGAGTAGGGAGGTAAAGGAGAGATGTATTGCATTGAAGCTCATTCGGAGGTTTGTTAACACAGGGCCCAAAGAAGGGCCAGATGTATACAGAATGGTGTCGTCTGCGTAGAGGTGGATCAGAGAATCACCGGCAGCAAGAACGACAGCATTGATGTATACAGAGAAAAGAGTCGGCCCGAGCATTGAACCCTGTGGCACCCCCATAGAGACTGCCTGAGGTTCTGGACAACAGGCTCTACAATTTGACACACTGAACTCTGTCTGAGAAGTAGTTGGTGAACCAGGCAAGGCAGTCATTTGAGAAACCAAGGCTATTGAGTCTGCCGATAAGAATACGGTGATTGACAGAGTCAAAAGGCTTGGCCAGGTCAATGAATACGGCTGCACCGTACTGTCTCTTATCGATGGCGGTTATGATATCGTTTAGGACCTTGAGCGTGGCTGAGGTGCACCCATGACCAGCTCGGAAACCAGATTGCATAGTGGAGAAGGTACGGTGGGATTCGAAATGGTCGGTGATCTGTTTGTTAACTTTGCTTTCGAAAATTTTAGAAAGGCAGAGCAGGATTGATGTAGGTCTATAACAGTTTGGGTCTAGAGTGTCTCCCCCTTTGCACATGACCACACAGCTGGGCAGTAGACACAACTAGGGCCTGTAGGACCTTTATGGTCGACGGAGATGTCAAGATGTCAGCGCCCAATCATGGCTTCCAGTACCTGGTTGACTGGGAGGGTTACGGCCCAGAGGAGAGGTGCTGGGTTCCAGCTAGAGACATCCTGGATCCAGCCCTCATCGCCGACTTCCACCGCCGACACCCCGGTCAACCAGGTATGCACCCAGGTAGGATGCCAGGTGGCGCCTCTAGAGGGGTCACACCCTGATCTGTTTCACCTGTCTTGTGATTGTCTCCACCCCCTCCAGGTGTCACTTATTTTCCCTGGTGTATATACCCCTGTGTTTCCTGTCTCTCTGTGCCAGTTCGTCTTGTGTGTTTTTCAAGTCAACCAGCGGTTTTCCCGTACCCCTGCTTCTATTCTCTTTTGCCAGTCCTTCCGGTTTTTTGACCCTTGCCTGTTTTATGGACTCCGTACCCGCCGGCCTGACCATTCTGCCTGCCACTCTGCATCTCCTGGACTCGGAACTGGTTTTGACCTTTTGAATGGTCCACGACCATTCTCTTGCATATCAAAGACTCAAACCATCTGCCTCCCGTGTCTGAATCTGGGTCTCACCTTGTGCCCTTATATATCATGGGACAGACCTCTTCCCATTTTACCAACCACTGAGCCTATATGTTTTGACCATGACAGCTTGCTATCTAGGGTTACACCCGGCAGTTTAGTTCCCCATGTTGACCCCTCCCTGGATCCCCATGCAGCTCCGGTCAGCCTGGTGGGTCACACTCTGCTGAGGGGGGAGAGAGCGGGGGGGAGGGGGAGGCGAGGAGGAGAGAGATAGAGGTGGAGGAGAGAGAGAGACAGAGGGGTGGAGGAGAGAGAGAGGGGAGGGATGAGGCGTGGAGGAGAGAGATAGAGGTGGAGGAGAGAGAGAGACAGAGGGGTGGAGGAGAGAGATAGAGGTGGAGGAGATAGAGAGGGGAGGGATGAGGCGTGGAGGAGAGAGATAGAGGTGGAGGAGAGAGAGAGGGGTGGATGAGAGACAGAGGGGTGGAGGAGAAAGAGAGAGGTAGAGGAGAGGAGGGGTGAGGCGTGGAAGAGAGAGAGAGGTGGAGGAGAGAGAGAGGGGTGGATGAGAGACAGAGGGGTGGAGGAGAGAGAGAGGAGGGATGAGGTGTGGAGGAGAGAGATAGAGGTGGAGGAGAGAGAGAGGGGAGGATGAGGCATGGAGGAGAGAGATAGAGGTGGAGGAGAGAGATAGAGGGGTGGATGAGAGAGAGAGGGGTGGATGAGAGACAGAGGGGTGGAGGAGAGAGATAGAGGTGGGATGAGGCGTGGAAGAGAGAGATAGAGGTGGAGGAGAGAGATAGAGGTGGAGGAGAGAGAGAGGGGTGGATGAGAGACAGAGGGGTGGAGGAGAGAGATAGAGGTGGGATGAGGCGTGGAAGAGAGAGATAGAGGTGGAGGAGAGAGAGAGACAGAGGGGTGGAGGAGAGAGAGAGGTGGGATGAGGCGTGGAAGAGAGAGATAGAGGTGGAGGAGAGAGAGAGACAGAGGGGTGGAGGAGAGAGATAGAGGTGGAGAAGAGAGAGAGGTGGGATGAGGCGTGGAAGAGAGAGATAGAGGTGGAGGAGAGAGAGAGGGGAGGATGAGGCATGGAGGAGAGAGATAGAGGTGGGATGAGGCATGGAAGAGAGAGATAGAGGTGGAGGAGAGAGAGAGTGAGAGAGGGGGGGATGGGTGAGGCGAGGAAGAGAGAGAGAGGTGTGGAGGAGATAGAGAGAGGGCTGGATGAGAGACAGAGGGGTGGAGGAGAGAGAGAGAGGAGGGATGAGGTGTGGAGGAGAGAGATAGAGGTGGAGGAAAGAGAGAAACAGAGGGGTGGAGGAGAGAGATAGAGGTGGAGGAGAGAGAGAGACAGAGGGGTGGAGGAGAGAGAGAGGAGGGATGATGCGTGGAAGAGAGAGATAGAGGTGGAGGAGAGAGAGAGGGGAGGATGAGGCATGGAGGAGAGAGATAGAGGTGGGATGAGGCATGGAAGAGAGAGATAGAGGTGGAGGAGAGAGAGAGCGAGAGAGGGGGGGATGGGTGAGGCGAGGAAGAGAGAGAGAGGCGTGGAGGAGATAGAGAGAGGGGTGGATGAGAGACAGAGGGGTGGAGGAGAGAGAGAGAGGAGGGATGAGGTGTGGAGGAGAGAGATAGAGGTGGAGGAAAGAGAGAAACAGAGGGGTGGAGGAGAGAGATAGAGGTGGAGGAGAGAGAGAGACAGAGGGGTGGAGGAGAGAGAGAGGAGGGATGAGGCGTGGAAGAGAGAGATAGAGGTGGAGGAGAGAGATAGAGGGGTGGAGGAGAGAGAGAGGGGAGGATGAGAGAGAGAGAGGTAGAGGAGAGAGAGAGGGGAGGATGGGGCATGGAGGAGAGAGATAGAGGTGGAGGAGAGAGAGAGCGAGAGAGAGGGGGGGGATGGGCGAGGCGTGGAGGAGAGAGAGACGGAGAGAGAGAGAGAGGGGGAGGGATGGGGTAGTGTATGTGGACACTCTGGGTGGTATGGTGCATGTGAGGGGTGGACACAATGCCCCAGTGTTCAGGCAGGCACACAGGACCTTGTTTTACAACAGGGGAGGGGATGCCATCAATGCCCCGATGATGTGAACCACCCTGAGCCCATTCACAGTGACAAACAACCCCTCTAACCAGCCTCCTCCTCCTCCTCATCCCCCATCCCTCTCTCGCAACTCTCCCCCCTTCTTGACCCAACACTGTGGGACAGAGCAGGAGAGGGACAAAAACAAAATCATAAAGGAATGGCTGGTGAGAAGACACATGCAGGAGATAAACTGTTGCACTTGTTCAACCCCCCTCAAATAACACACTTACACTCTCTCTCACACACACGCACGCACACACACACACACACACACACACACACACACACACACACACACACACACACACACACACACACACACACACACACACACACACACACACACACACACACCCTCGTTGGCAGCCTTTCATTCTCCTCCTAATGAAGCCCCCCATCTCCTCAACAGGAGCTCAATGTGTATGACTTTAATTACATCAGCCTGTCCTTTTCTTGTCTTCCTCTTCTGAGCCTTAAAACCCCAAATGGCTTGATGACAACGTAATTGAAAAAGAATTGAATGAGGGCTTCCCCCGAGTTGCTAGGGGGGCAAAAATCCCCTCAGCACACCCAGCATGTCCCGTTAGAGATTCTGCTCTGTCTCTACTACCTCTTTTTCTACCTTTTCTACCTTACCTACCTCTTCTACCTCTTCTACCTCTCCTTCTACCTCTTCTACCTCTTCTACCTCTCCTCCAACCCTTCTACCCCTTCTTCCCCTCCTACCTCTCCTCCAACCCTTCTACCCCTTCTTCCCCTCCTACCTCTCCTCCAACCCTTCTACCTCTCCTACCTCTTCTACCTTACCTACCTCTTCTACCTCTCCTCTCTCTTCTACCTCTTCTACCTCCTCCAACCCTTCTACCTCTTCTCCCTCTTCTACCTCTCCTACCTCTTCTACCTTACCTACCTCTTCTACCTCTCCTCTCTCTTCTACCTCTTCTACCTCCTCCAACCCTTCTACCTCTTCTCCCTCTTCTACCTCTCCTACCTCTTCTTCTTCCCCTTCTAGATATTCTACCTCTTCTACCTCTCCTACCTCTTCTACCCCTTCTTCCTCTTCTACCTCTCCTACCTCTTCTACCCCTTCTTCCTCTTCTACCTCTCCTACCTCTTCTACCTCTCCTACCTCTTCTTCTTCCCCTTCTAGATATTCTACCTCTTCTTCCTCTCCTACCTCTTCCTCCGGTTCTACCTCCCTACCTCTCCTACCTCTTCTACTCTCAACATCAGTAATATGTCCCCAGGTGTCTGCTCACACCATGCCTAGCCACTTGTTGACTGACAGTGAGCAGTCCCTTTAGTGTCCTGTTCTTCCCTGCTGTTTCTCCTCTGTTAGTCAACTGGAGGGCTGCTATACCTTCCTCTGAGCTCAACCCGATGCCCAGCTGAACACCCTCCGCTATCCACAAGGCATGATGCAAATCTGATACAGCCAAAACCTCTGAAACATTACAGTACCCAGTGAAATCACTCTCTGCACGGGTTCTAGACAAAAAGACAATGGGACACATTTTAAATAGCACTTGGCACAACTCTTTTGTGCATTAGGAAATGGCACTAGGAAGATTAGCTGACGTTATGGCGTTAGTTATTAGGGATCCTAATAAAATATTCACAAATTCACTAGAATCCACAAACTATAGTGAAGTGAAATACACATTTTAATCTGCAAGTTACTGTTTTCTGAGTCATTAGAAAACAGGTGATTGAAGAGGTAAACAACACGAGGGAGAAATAGAGGTGACGAAAAGAGAGGCATGAGGGCTTAGAGTAGTTAGACACATTAAACCGCTGTGTATCTGTTGACCTTCAGTATTGGGTTAGACCTCTGAACTGTTTGACGATAACGAGGAATGTACTGCAACCCATCTGTCAGGTTAGGGAGGCTAAGAGGATGAGTGTGTGTGTGTGTGTGTGTGTGTGTGTGTGTGTGTGTGTGTGTGTGTGTGTGTGTGTGTGTGTGTGTGTGTGTGTGTGTGTGTGTGTGTGTGTGTGTGTGTGTGTGTGTGTGTGTGTGTGTCTGTGTCTGTGTCTGTGTCTGTGTGTGTGTGCAAGTAGACAGAGGAAAAAACATTGAAAGCAGAGACAGAGAGGTGTTATTCTTTAAGAGCAGAGACAGAGATGTGTTATTCTTTAAGAGCAGAGACAGAGATGTGTTATTCTCTAAGAGCAGAGACAGAGAGGTGTTATTTTTTAAGAGCAGAGACAGAGATGTGTTATTTTTTAAGAGCAGAGACAGAGAGGTGTTATTTTTTAAGAGCAGAGACAGAGATGTGTTATTTTTTAAGAGCAGAGACAGAGAGGTGTCATTCTTTGAGACAGAGAAAGAGATGTGTTATTCTTTGAGAGCAGAGACAGAGAGGTGTCATTCTTTGAGACAGAGAAAGAGAGGTGTCATTCTTTAAGAGCAGAGACAGAGAGGTGTTATTTTTTAAGAGCAGAGACAGAGAGGTGTCATTCTTTAAGAGCAGAGACAGAGAGGTGTTATTTTTTAAGAGCAGAGACAGAGAGGTGTCATTCTTTGAGACAGAGAAAGAGATGTGTTATTTTTTGAGAGCAGAGACAGAGAGGTGTCATTCTTTGAGACAGAGAAAGAGAGGTGTTATTCTTTGAGACAGAGACAGAGAGGTGTTATTCTTTAAGAACAGAGACAGAGAGGTGTCATTCTTTGAGAGCAGAGACAGAGATGTGTTATTCTTTGAGAGCAGAGACAGAGATGTGTTATTCTTTGAGAGCAGAGACAGAGAGGTGTTATTCTTTGAGAGCAGAGAGCTGGACAATAGCATGGTGCTCTATACCTACTGAAGGCCAAGAAGGTGACGGAGAGGGCACGCCAAGCTGACAATCAAACTCCAACCTGTCGCTGCGACTGGAGTGGGGCAGAGGGCTGTGTCTGTGTGTGTGTGTATGTGTGGTAAGGGTGTGTGTGGTAAGGGGAGCGGCGGGGGGAGGGGTGAAGGGGAGGGGTGGAGGGGCCAGAGGGGAGTGGAGGAGGGGAATGAAAGTGAAGGAATTTCACACACCCTCGCTCCCCGTATGATGGTAATAACCCCAGAACGGGGACAGGCTGGGCTCTCTCTCTCCATATGATGTTAGTAAACCCAGAACGGGGACAGGCTGGGCTCTCTCTCTCTCCATATGATGTTAATAACCCCAGAACGGGGACAGGCTGGGTTCTCTCTCTCTCCATATGATGTTAATAACCCCAGAACGGGGACAGGCTGGGCTCTCTCTCTCTCCATATGATGTTAGTAAACCCAGAACGGGGACAGGCTGGGTTCTCTCTCTCTCCATATGATGTTAATAACCCCAGAACGGGGACAGGCTGGGTTCTCTCTCTCTCCATATGATGTTAATAACCCCAGAACGGGGACAGGCTGGGCTCTCTCTCTCTCCATCTGATGTTAATAACCCCAGAACGGGGACAGGCTGGGTTCTCTCTCTCTCCATATGATGTTAATAACCCCAGAACGGGGACAGGCTGGGCTCTCTCTCTCTCCATATGATGTTAATAACCCCAGAACGGGGACAGGCTGGGCTCTCTCTCTCTCCATATGATGGTAATAACCCCAGAACGGGGACAGGCTGGGCTCTCTCTCTCTCTCCATATGATGGTAATAACCCAAGAACGGGGACAGGCTGGGCTCTCTCTCTCCATATGATGGTAATAACCCCAGAACGGGGATAGGCTGGGCTCTCTCTCTCTCTCCATGTGATGTTAATAACCCCAGAACGGGGACAGGCTGGGCTCTCTCTCTCTCCATATGATGGTAATAACCCCAGAACGGGGACAGGCTGGGCTCTCTCTCTCTCCATATGATGGTAATAATACAGTATGGATAGATAGTAGCAGGTCTCAGTACAGTATGGATAGATAGCAGGTCTCAGTACAGTATGGATAGATAGTAGCAGGTCTCAGAACAGTATGGATAGATAGTAGCAGGTCTCAGAACAGTATGGATAGATAGTAGCAGGTCTCAGTACAGTATGGATAGATAGCAGCAGGTCTCAGAACAGTATGGATAGATAGCAGGTCTCAGTACAGTATGGATAGATAGTAGCAGGTCTCAGAACAGCATGGATAGATAGTAGCAGGTCTCAGAACAGTATGGATAGATAGTAGCAGGTCTCAGTACAGTATGGATAGATAGCAGCAGGTCTCAGAACAGTATGGATAGATAGCAGGTCTCAGTACAGTATGGATAGATAGCAGCAGGTCTCAGTACAGTATGGATAGATAGCAGCAGGTCTCAGAACAGTATGGATAGATAGCAGCAGGTCTCAGAACAGTATGGATAGATAGCAGCAGGTCTCAGAACAGTATAGATAGATAGCAGCAGGTCTCAGTACAGTATGGATAGATAGTAGCAGGTCTCAGAACAGTATGGATAGATAGCAGGTCTCAGTACAGTATGGATAAATAGCAGCAGGTCTCAGAACAGTATGGATAGATAGTAGCAGGTCTCAGAACAGTATGGATAGATAGCAGCAGGTCTCAGAACAGTATGGATAGATAGCAGCAGGTCTCAGAACAGTATGGATAGGATACTTTCTTTCTTTAGCTAAGCATCTGGAGCTCCTATAGCGTGTGAATTGCGGCATAAATATATTCATCCCTGTGCTGTTGTTTAAATCTGTGGGTGTAATGCCCTTGTACCCCCCCCACGCCCCCCCTGCCTGACCCCTTCCCCCCCACACACGCCCCCCCTGCCTGACCCCCGAGTATCAGAGAACAGGTTGGCAAAAGCAAACCTCAAGCTGCCTGTTGAAGAGGAGCTGACACACACACACACACACACACACACACACACACACACACACACACACACACACACACACACACACACACACACACACACACACACACACACACACACACACACACACACACACACACACACAGAGACACACACACACACACACAGAGACACACACACACACACACACACACACACACACACACACACACACACACACACACACACACACACACACACCTCGCAGCGAACCAACCACAACCCCTCACAACCTCCAGCAACCCCCCTTTCTCTTTTCCCAGCCAGATGGGTCCGCTGGAATAATGGCTAAAGCCCAATGAGTTCCATTCAATTTGTCCTGCCGTCTAAAGGAGCTTGTAAGCTTTCCATTTGCAGTTGTGTTATAGTAGCCATGGGAGGCTCTGTGGTGTTAGGACTTAATTACCTCCTAATAGCTGTAGGGATAAAGCCCCCCCAGCGCAGTCCGTACACCCCAACAGCCCCCTCTCAGTCCCCAGTCATTACACCCCAACAGCCCCCTCTCAGTCCCCAGTCATTACACCCCAACAGCCCCCTCTCAGTCCCCAGTCCGTACACCCCAACAGCCCCCTCTCAGTCCCCAGTCATTACACCCCAACAGCCCCCTCTCAGTCCCCAGTCATTACACCCCAACACCCCACTCTCAGTCCCCAGTCCGTACACCCCACTCTCAGTCCCCAGTCATTACACCCCAACACCCCACTCTCAGTCCCCAGTCCGTACACCCCACTCTCAGTCCCCAGTCATTACACCCCAACACCCCCCTCTCAGTCCCCAGTCCGTACACCCCACTCTCAGTCCCCAGTCATTACACCCCAACACCCCCCTCTCAGTCCCCAGTCCGTACACCCCACTCTCAGTCCCCAGTCCGTACACTCCACTCTCAGTCCCCAGTCCGTACACCCCAACACCCCCCTCTCAGTCCCCAGTCATTACACCCCAATACCCCCCTCTCACTCCCCAGTCATTACACCCCAACACCCCACTCTCAGTCCCCAGGCCCCACTAATGACATGATTCCATATGTGTTATTTCATAGTTCTGATGTCTTCACTATTATTCTACAATGTAGAAAATAGTAAAAATAAAGAAAAACCCTGAGTAGGTGTTCTAAAACTTTTGACCGTTAGTGTCCATGTACATATTTCCTAAATTACCTCAACTAACCGGTGCCCCCGCACATTGACTCTGTACCGGTACCATCTGTATATAGCCTTGCTATTGTTATTTTACTGCTGCTCTAATTATTTGTTACTTTTATTTTTTATTTTAACTTATCTATTTTTTACTTTTTCATAAAACTGCATTGGTGGTTAATAAGGGCTTGTCAGTAAGGTGACACGATATCACCTGTTGTATTCGGCGCATGTGACAAATAACATTTGATTTGATTTTGATATATAGTGCGTTCGGAAACTATTAGACTTTTTTCACATTTTGTTATGTTACCGCCTTATTCTAAAATCGATTGAATAAAATACATAAATACATTATTTACATAAGTATTCAGAAACTTTGCTATGAGACTCGAACTTGAGCTCAGGTGCATCCTGTTTCCATTGATCATCCTTGAGATGTTTCTACAACTTGATTGGAGTCCACCTGTGGTAAATTCAATTTATTGGACATGATTTGGAAAGATTGTCTATCCTGTCTATATGAGGTCCCACAGTTGACAGTGCATGTCAGAGCAAAAACCAAGCCATGAGGTCGAAGGAATTGTCTGTAGAGCTCCGAGACAGGATTGTGTCAAGGCACAGATCTGGTGAAGGATACCAAGAAAGCATTGAAGGTCCCCAAGAACACAGTGGCCTCCATCATTCTTAAATGGAAGACAATTGGAACCACCAAGCCCCTTCCTAGAGCTGGCCGCCCGGCCAAACTGACCGATCGGGGGAGAAGGGCCTCGGTCAGGGAGTTGACCAAGAACCCGAGGGTCACTCTGGCAGAGCTCCAGAGTTCCTCTGTGGAGATGGGAGAACCTTCCAGAAGGACAACCATCTCTGTAGCACTCCACCAATCGGGCCTTTATTGTAGAGTGGCCAGACGGAAGCTACTCCTCAGTAAAAGGCACATAACAGCCCGCTTGGAGTTTGCCAGCAGGCACTTAATGGACACTCAGACCATGAGAAACAAGATTCTCTGGTCTGATGAAACCAAGATTGAACACTTCTGCCTAAATGCCAAGTGTCACGTCTGGAGGAAACCTGGCACCATCCCTACGGTGAAGCATGGTGGTGGCAGTGTCATGCTGTGTGGCTGTTTTTTAGAGGCAAGGACTGGGAGACTAGTCAGGATCGAGGGAAAGATGAACGTACAGAGAGATCCTTGATGAAAACCTGCTCCAGTTTTCAGGACCTCAGACTGGGGCGAAGGTTCACCTTCCAACAGGACAATGACCCTAAGCACACAGCCAAGACAATGCAGGAGTGGCTTCAGGACAAGTCTCTGAATATCTTTGAGTGGCCCAGCCAGACCCCAGACTTGAACCCGATCGAACACCTTTGGAGAGATCTGAAAATAGCTGTGCCGCATCGTTCCCCATCGAAGCTGACAGAGCTTGAGAGGATCCGCAGAGAAGAATGGGAGAAACTCCCCAAATACAGGTGTGCCAAGCTTGTAGCGTCATACCAAAGAAGACTTGAGGCTTTAATCGCTGCCAAAGGTGCTTCAACAAAGTACTGAGTAAAGGTTCTGAATACTGATGGATATGTATATTTCAGTTTTTTATTTTAAAACCACTATGGGATTGGTCCCACCGGGACTGTTGATGTAACGTGCGCTAATGTGATTAGCATGATGTTGTAAGTAACAAGTATTGGCCTTAATTCAACAATCAAGTAAAAAGGGTTGAGCGGAAAAACGGGGTATGGTAGTGGGTACCAGGCGCACCGGTTTGAGACTTTGAGTGTGTCAAGAACTGCAATGCTGCTGGGTTATTCACGCTCAAAACAGTTTCTTGTTTTTTATCAAGAATGGTCAACCACCCAAAGGACATGTAAATGACATACAACAACTTCCTGATGTACACAAACAACGACTCCATCTCCTCCGCCCAGACCCGGGTTCTCACACCACCGTCCCTAGTGCCTGCATTATTGTTTTCCACATGGCCTTAAATTGTAGCAATATACCAGTATATATTATCTTAATAGCAGGACGCTGTAAAGTCCATTAATCCACTGAAGAGTATGAATTAGGCTGTTTGAGAAGGACCAAAATAGCTACCGGGGTCAAAGTTGTGTGCTGCAAAACCTTGGTAGAGCATGGGTGGAGTAGGCCTTGAGGTGCTGTAAAACCTTGGTATAGCATGGGTGGAGTAGGCATTGAGGTGCTGTAAAACCTTGGTAGAGCATGGGTGGAGTAGGCATTGAGGTGCTGTAAAACCTTGGTAGAGCATGGGTGGAGTAGGCATTGTGGTGCTGTAAAACCTTGGTATAGCATGAGTGGAGTAGGCATTGAGGTGCTGTAAAACCTTGGTATAGCATGGGTGGAGTAGGCATTGAGGTGCTGCAAAACCTTGGTATAGCATGGGTGGAGTAGGCATTGAGGTGCTGTAAAACCTTGGTAGAGCATGGGTGGAGTAGGCATTGAGGTGCTGTAAAACCTTGGTGGAGCATGGGTGGAGTAGGCATTGAGGTGCTGTAAAACCTTGGTATAGCATGGGTGGAGTAGGCATTGAGGTGCTGTAAAACCTTGGTAGAGCATGGGTGGAGTAGGCATTGAGGTGCTGTAAAACCTTGGTGGAGCATGGGTGGAGTAGGCATTGAGGTGCTGCAAAACCTTGGTATAGGATGGGTGGAGTAGGCATTGAGGTGCTGTAAAACCTTGGTATAGCATGGGTGGAGTAGGCATTGAGGTGCTGTAAAACCTTGGTAGAGCATGGGTGGAGTAGGCATTGAGGTGCTGTAAAACCTTGGTAGAGCATGGGTGGAGTAGGCATTGAGGTGCTGTAAAACCTTGGTAGAGCATGGGTGGTGTAGGCATTGAGGTGCTGTAAAACCTTGGTAGAGCATGGGTGGAGTAGGCATTGAGGTGCTGTAAAACCTTGGTAGAGCATGGGTGGAGTAGGCATTGAGGTGCTGTAAAACCTTGGTAGAGCATGGGTGGAGTAGGCATTGAGGTGCTGTAAAACCTTGGTAGAGCATGGGTGGAGTAGGCATTGAGGTGCTGTAAAACCTTGGTAGAGCATGGGTGGAGTAGGCATTGAGGTGCTGTAAAACCTTGGTGGAGCATGGGTGGAGTAGGCATTGAGGTGCTGTAAAACCTTGGTAGAGCATGGGTGGAGTAGGCATTGAGGTGCTGTAAAACCTTGGTAGAGCATGGGTGGAGTAGGCATTGAGGTGCTGTAAAACCTTGGTAGAGCATGGGTGGAGTAGGCATTGAGGTGCTGTAAAACCTTGGTAGAGCATGGGTGGAGTAGGCATTGAGGTGCTGTAAAACCTTGGTAGAGCATGGGTGGAGTAGGCATTGAGGTGCTGTAAAACCTTGGTATAGCATGGGTGGAGTAGGCATTGAGGTGCTGTAAAACCTTGGTATAGCATGGGTGGAGTAGGCGTTGAGGTACGCATTCATTTTATTTTCCTTTTTCCGGCTTCAGACCAATTCCTTCTTCCCAATTAAAAAACCCGTCGTTGGTTTTTAATGGACAGAAATTAGCATGTGAGAGCGATAAATTATAAATGTCATCAAAAAATGTTTCCCCTACAAACGTAAATAGTCCGAAACGTGGCAAGTCTAATAGTCACTTAATGGAGGCTGTAGTCTCATTTGTATCTGACGCCTAGATATTGGAGCTAGGTCGGGGCAAGAAATGTACTTTTTGTCCTAATACTAACGACCCTGTTAAAATATCTGGCATGTGGTTCTTGGTGACGGCCATATTGCTCATGACAAGAGGCGGGGAGTGTGTTGTGTACATCCAATCAAGTTGATTAGCAAATTGTCATTGACATTGGTGTCATATTGGCTTAGATATAATGGTAGGGATATTAGAATTTAACATTGAGCTTCAACCAATGCCATTCTATTGTGGGGGCTATTGCCACCACAAGAATTATTAAGTCAATCCCTTGGTTTCCATCCTCACCTGTGTTTCTAACTGAACTCCCCACAGCCCCCACAGCCCACCCAGCCCACCCAGCCCCACAGCCCCCACAGTCCCACAGGCCCCACAGCCCCACAGCCCCCACAGCCCCACAGCCCCCACAGCCCCCACAGTCCCACAGGCCCCACAGCCCCCACAGCCCCACAGCCCCCACAGTCACCACTGCCCCCACAGTCACCACAGCCCCACAGCCCCACAGGCCCCCACAGCCCATCCAGCCCCACAGCCCCACAGTCCCCACAGTCACCACAGCCCCCACAGTCCCAACAGCCCCCACAGCCCCCACAGTCACCACAGCCCCACACCCCCCACAGCCCACAGTAATCTTGAACTTGAAGAGTAATCCAATAACACTGAAATGAAACTAATGCAGTAACACAAATATATACATAAAAATAATCAACAAATTAGAAATATGCCATACAGGTAGAAATAAAGCCCCCACAGCCACTCATACCCTCGGCCCCCACAGCCCACCCAGCCCCTCATACCCTCGGCCTCCAGAGCCCACACAGGCCCCGGCTCCTCGGGCCCCCACAGGCCCCCACAGGCCCCACAGCCCACCCAGCCCCTCATACCCTCGGCCCCCACAGCCCCACAGCCCACACAGCCCACACAGCCCCTTGGCCGGCGTGGGATATACTTGTTTACCTTGGAACACCAGGCAGGATTAGCAGATGAATAAATAAGAGATGATGAAGCATCTTGTAAGGTCTTCTCCGTAGCCTCCAGGCGCTGTCATTAGCATTGTAAAGTTTGGCCACACATTCGCAGATGGCTCTCCGGCATGGCCTAAACCCTGAGACAGACAGACAGACAAGCAGAGACACCACAGGGACAGACACATACACGCACAGTAGGCACGTCTCAAACCGGGACCCAAAGGGGGCCTCAGAGAGTTCTAAAAAATGCAAGGAAGAAAATGCTAAAATATATACGAAGTAACAGAGCAGTCAGGGGTCAGGGGTCAGCCTGATGAACAAACTAAGGGAAACATACTCCATAATCTGTGTTGTCTGCAGTTATGGCAAATGTCTCCATTTGCTTTGGAGGTTACATTGCAAAGAAGGTACAGAGTTGACAGAATTTCCAGAATATTCCACAACAACTCTCCAACTCCAACAGCTGTATTCCCCTCTCCTATCCTCTCTGTCTCTGTCTCTCTCTCTCTGTCTCTCTCTCTCTCTCTCTCTCTCTCTCTATGGTCCTCCGAAGTGAAGAGAAACATCATTATCTCATAACTGTAATGTAATGTAATGGGAACAGAGGGCCAACAGAGCAAGTACATGGAAATTAGAGTTTTACTCTGCATGCAATGGAAGACACTCAGCGCAGCTAGGTCTCATAGGACTCTGGTCAAAAGGACTCTGGTCAAAAGTAGTGCACTACTATAGACCAAGTCTCATAGGACTCTGGTCAAAAGTAGTGCACTACTATAGACCAAGTCTCATAGGGCTCTGGTCAAAAGTAGTGCACTACTATAGACCAAGTCTCATAGGACTCTGGTCAAAAGTAGTGCACTACTATAGACCAAGTCTCATAGGACTCTGGTCAAAAGTAGTGCACTACTATAGACCAAGTTTCATAGGACTCTGGTCAAAAGTAGTGCACTAGTATAGACCAAGTCTCATAGGGCTCTGGTCAAAAGTAGTGCACTACTATAGACCAAGTCTCATAGGGCTCTGGTCAAAAGTAGTGCACTACTATAGACCAAGTCTCATAGGGCTCTGGTCAAAAGTAGTGCACTACTATAGACCAAGTCTCATAGGACTCTGGTCAAAAGTAGTGCACTACTATAGACCAAGTCTCATAGGACTCTGGTCAAAAGTAGTGCACTACTATAGACCAAGTCTCATAGGACTCTGGTCAAAAGTAGTGCACTACTATAGACCAAGTCTCATAGGGCTCTGGTCAAAAGTAGTGCACTACTATAGACCAAGTCTCATAGGACTCTGGTCAAAAGTAGTGCACTACTATAGACCAAGTCTCATAGGACTCTGGTCAAAAGTAGTGCACTACTGTAGACCAAGTCTCATAGGACTCTGGTCAAAAGTAGTGCACTACTATAGACCAAGTTTCATAGGACTCTGGTCAAAAGTAGTGCACTAGTATAGACCAAGTCTCATAGGGCTCTGGTCAAAAGTAGTGCACTAGTATAGACCAAGTCTCATAGGACTCTGGTCAAAAGTAGTGCACTACTATAGACCAAGTCTCATAGGACTCTGGTCAAAAGTAGTGCACTACTATAGACCAAGTCTCATAGGGCTCTGGTTAAAAGTAGTGCACTAAATAGAGGATGGAGTGATATTTCAGACTCACCCTTCTCTTCCGTTCTCTTTACCCAACAGTTTTACTCCCTAGACAGTCGTCAATCAGTATCTCTGATGGTGGCTTGTGATACACTTTGCACTCATCCCTAGCTGACATTTTAAATAATGATACGGGGTGGGAGAAATGCCCAAATATTTATTTGTTGTCCCTCTGATTTCTAACAAGTGATATTATTGGATTGTCTAATGAAGATATCAGCAGCATAGCTGAACCTACCTGGTGTTTTTAAAAAATGCCACTTCTCACAAACACGCCCCTTTGTCCGCTCTCATTAGCATCGTCTTATTTAGAGCCAGTAAAACAGGCAAACAGATGCATCCTATTCACCACGGTGTCTTCTGATTGGGTTCACTCGCAATGCCTCCTGGGTTGTTAACCCTTCGGGCTGTGCACATGATCCACTAGTTATTGCTGCTATAATACCGCTCACAGGACACATGTAGTCCTACTCATGATATGACCTTCTAGCCTAAATACGGTGAATTTATATTTGTTTGCCAATATTTGTAGCCCTACTACAAACACATTAAACAAACTAGGCTAGGCTAAATCTCAGCTAACGATTTATTTTGTATTTAATTTAACCTTTATTTAAGTAGGCAAGTCAGTTAAGAACAGAATCTTATTTACAATGACGGCCTCCCCCGACCAAGTTCTAACTCAACATATGGTAAGACCAAGTTCTAACTCAACATATGGTAAGACCAAGTTCTAACTCAACATATGGTAAGACCAAGTTCTAACTCAACATATGGTAAGACCAAGTTCTAACTCAACATATGGTAAGACCAAGTTCTAACTCAACATATGGTAAGACCAAGTTCTAACTCAACATATAGTAAGACCAAGTTCTAACTCAACATATGGTAAGACCAAGTTCTAACTCAACATATGGTAAGACCAAGTTCTAACTCAACATATGGTAAGACCAAGTTCTAACTCAACATATGGTAAGACCAAGTTCTAACTCAACATATGGTAAGACCAAGTTCTAACTCAACATATGGTAAGACCAAGTTCTAACTCAACATATGGTAAGGCCAAGTTCTAACTCAACATATAGTAAGACCAAGTTCTAACTCAACATATGGTAAGACCAAGTTCTAACTAAACATATGGTAAGACCAAGTTCTAACTCAACATATGGTAAGACCAAGTTCTAACTAAACATATGGTAACAGAGATGCTATACATCAGAGTTCTGTATGCAACAATCTGCTTATAGTGAACTCTGTCTGTAAGTGCTTTATAATGGTTTTGCAAAGAGAAACAAAATCCGTGTTAGGTATGGATTTTTTTTTTTTTCGTCAGTAGCTAGGTTTCCATTCAATTTGGGACAGATTTTCATGCCAATATTCTAAAATCTGCATGAAACAATATGCGCATTTTGACCTAGTGCACATTAAAATTACTTTTTGCCGTTAAATTCCCATGTACCGAATGAAAAATAGAAGTTAAATGGGTTTCCATCGCATTTTCAACTCTACTGATGGTTGGTTTTCTCACAAAAACAGGCAGTGTTTTTTAGCAAATTGCCCCACTCTGGCACATGCGCTCTAGCCAACAGCTCGCAGATCCAGTGCTGGTAGGCTACCAACATTATGATATTATTATGGATAAGAGCGATATTATTTGTATTTGTCAAACTGCAGCCAAACATCGATCATCATGTCACCGGAATAAGACCCTCGATATTTATTGGAAAGGAGCATCAAACTCATCACCATCCTGTGAAGTTCATCATCATTTATTTCCTCTGTAGTCTAATAAACTGCACGTTTACCCAAATCGTAGTGGGAAGTTCACTTCCATATGATGGTTATTATATAAATTATTATACTAATACATTTTACAGACACAAAAAGATCCCACCATGTAGAACGAACATATTGTCGGTCGGCATTTATACAATTGTACCGGCATTTCATGTTTCTATTAGTCGCGTCATGACTTGTAATCACGCGTCAGGTAATTCATCCGAAATGATTGGACGTAAACGCGATTAGTTATAGCCTACTCCGAATAGAAAAATACAGTGTACAGAACGCAGAAGTAATCTCGTGTTACAGATGGTTCATTGAATTATAATAGGCCTAAACATGCACATTAAATGCATTTAAAATAGGTCACACACTACACAAGCAATTGCACAAAATACCACAGTTACAAAGGCCTACTTTCTTCATGCAATTACCTACCGTGCATTTCCGAAAGTATTCACACCCCCTCGAGATGTTGTGCCACTGATCTACACACAATATCAGTCTAACTTACAAATTCCTGATTTTAAAAACAATTCAGACTAAATGTCTTGAGTCAATAAGTATTCAAGCCCTTTGTTATGGCAAGGCTAAATACGTTCAGGAGTAAAACGGTGCTTAAAGGAGTTACATAATAAGTTGCATGGACTCACAGAGAGCAATAATAGTAGGCTAACATATATATTTTTTAAGAATATCCCATCTCTGTAACCCACACATAGAATTATCTGTAAGGTCCCTCAGTCGAGTCTTGAATTTCAAACACAGATTCAACCACAAAGACCAGGGAGGTTTTTCCAATGCATCTCAAAGAAGGGCACCTACTGGTAGACGGGTAAAAATAACAGCAGACATTGAATATCCCTTTGAGCACGAGGAAGTTATTCATTAAATCATTCTAATATGTATTGACTCAAAGGAGTTAAATACTAATCTAATCAAGATATATTAGTGCTTTATTTTTCATTCATCTTTTAAAAAAATGTATTTTTCTTCCACTTTGATATTACAGAGTATTTTGTGTAGATCATTGAAAGAAAGAGACAATTACATTAATTTTTTAAATTCCAATTTGTAACACAACAAAATGTGAAAACTTTCTGAAGGCTCTGTATAATATAATATGGCCAGTTTATTATCATAACCATATTTTACACTATAGAATAGCTGGGTAAAAATATTGTCATCAAGGTACATTTGCATACAATGCACAATGGTCTTATTGCTAAAAAATTGGTGGTTGAGGAGTTGTGAAAAAAAAAAAAAGTTGACCTAAATAAATACATTCAACTATTATTATTATTATGCTGTGTAAGTTATACATCATGTTTACTTTCTTTGCCTGTAGTTTGTGACTGGTGCCACTTGTTTCTCGGACAATGACCTTGTCAACTTCAGTTATATCAGAGCGCCAGAGAGTCACTTGTTTTGTCCCTTCTATCATCCCCTGGCTGCCTAAAGAAGCTCGCGCTGCTGTTAGTCCATATTGGACTAATTGAAATGTTACTGATCATAACCGTTAAAAACAATTTCGCAGGCTTCGTTTATTAACGTTAAAAAATAAATGCCCTTTAACGGTTTGAGTCGTGGCTCACGCCGTCAGCTGTTGGGCGCTCTTGGGGTCGTCGGGTTGAAATAATAAGCGCTATGTTCTCCAACCGTAATCAGCGCCTTCAAATGGGCATGGGCGGAGACAGTGTGTGTGTGTGTGTGTGTGTGTGTGTGTGTGTGTGTGTGTGTGTGTGTGTGTGTGTGTGTGTGTGTGTGTGTGTGTGTGTGTGTGTGTGTGTGTGTGTGTGTGTGTGTGTGTGTGTGCTGTGCGCGCAACGACAGAAAACTCACAGTTAACATATTGCGGCACAAAGCTTAATCATTATTCGTTGGTTATGGGCCTGATCGAGTTAGTAATATTGCTTTCAATTTTACAGCAGGAAACAAAATATTACCGAAGTATACTGTCAAATTATGATCGTGTTTATTATGATATTTTCTGAAGAATGACTTCGTTTAGAAAAACAAACTAAAATAATAAATAACCTCAAATGTAGGCTTATCAAACGGGAAGATTTTCATCATAAATACGATATTCATAATGACAAGTTAATTGATTTACAGTTTACATTTAATTCACAGTTTTCGAATACTGTCTTTGAATATCCAAAACATGCATTGTCCCCCCCCCCCCCATCATATTGATTATGCAGGGTTATTGATGTGGTAGTAGTAATACAATCATATCGGTATATAAACACTCAGCAGAACACTTCTGCTGTAGAATTCTAAAACTGAGAAAACAGCTCGTTCTTTTCCCACCGAAAAGTCTAGAATCTATCAACAACAACAAAAAAAGTGTCATCAATTTCAGAATTTTCTGCAAGGATTGTTATATAATGTTGATGTTTACTTAAATAAGATCATGTATTGATATTATGTAGTGGTGGTCAATACGATTTCTTTAGCCTATTTCTTCCTTATCGTTGCTGAAAAATCTACATGCCTAAACAACTTCTTTCCCTCACAAAAAAAATGTCATATGCCCGAGTGTGTCTAATTCATTCATTTAAAACGAAGCTCGAATTTCTTTGTAATGACATCAGATTTGAAGACCCCTAACTCCTCCAAGCCTCCTCCCCTCTCTCCGTTCGCAAGATGCCAATTGGCGAATGGATGACAGACAGTCGGAAAAGCCATGGCATTGTCCCGGTGATTTGCCCCCAGATCGTTAAGTCCGCTATAAAACCCTGTCGTTATGCCCGTGCGTGCCAAATGGGCTGTTAGTTGTGATTGGGAGTAACAAGTGGATTGAACAGCGACACTTTCTCTGCACCGAGCTGCGCTCTGCATCTCTCTCTCTCTCTCGGTAGGTTTCTTGTCTGCTTTTCGGGATAATATTGATATGTCATTTAGGCAGTTGTGATTTTTTTGTCACAAAAATAGCCTCATCTGAGAATCTTTGTTTTTTTAACTTCGTGTGTAGAGTAACTTTCAAGAACCTTCTCGTGTCCTTTCGTGGATGTTTTTGTCTACCTTCTCATGTTAATCCATTGCACATTGAATTGGTTGACCATGTAGCATATTTTTATAATCTAGTGACATGGTTTTACATTTTAATCCTAGTGGTAGTGAAAAAATCTGATGCTAAATGGTTCGTTTACTTTTCTTTCCGTAGACTATTGCGCTGTCTGAATAAACCTGAGGATCATCATGGACTCCGGTACCAGCCGAATGTCCAGCCGACCTTCCTCCCCCGAGGTGCACGATATGTTCCTGCATGCGATGAAGAAGCATATGGTGGGCTTCTCCGGTACTGTCTCGTCCACACAGAGCGACTCACCGCCAGAGATACCCGCGGACATGCGGAGCCTTTCGGATGACGATGATGACATTACCCTGAGAATGCTGTCAAAGAAGGACCGTAAACTGCTCTCAGAGAACGAGCTGCAGGGGATGCGGCTGAAAATCAACAGCCGTGAGCGGAAGAGGATGCACGACCTTAACATCGCCATGGACGGTCTCCGGGAGGTCATGCCTTACGCGCACGGGCCCTCGGTGCGCAAACTCTCCAAAATCGCTACTCTCCTCCTGGCGAGAAACTACATCTTGATGCTGAGCAACTCGCTGGAGGAGATGAAGAGGCTTGTCAGTGAGTTCTACGGCAGCGGCCACCACAGCAGCTTCCACCCTTCCGCATGTGGTACTATGGCGCACACTGGGCCCCTGCCTGGTCATCCGGCCGTTTCCCACGCCTCCCACCCGGTGCACCATCCACTTCTTCCCCCGGCAGTCTCCACGGTTGCCTCTCTCTCTACAACGGGTCTCACCTCGATCAGACCCCACCATGGACTCCTGAAGGCGCCCTCGGCCGTCCCGGGCCCCCTGGGTAGCAGTTTCCATCACTGGGGCGCGGGAATGCCCTGTCCATGCAGCATGTGCCAGGTGCCACCACATGTTTCCGGCATGAGCGCTGTCACCATGTCCAGGCTGACGAGTGAATCCAAATGACTTGAACTCTTATCATAAAACGAGAGAGGGAAAAAAGGGAAATTAACTTTGGCTTGAAGACGTCACAGTGTATATCAGTCCATCACGTTTTTTTGATTTTTATTTATCTGTTGCTGAAATAAACTTTGGATTGAGCCAGCAGAAATGCATTGCTTTAGAACATTGGAGGAGCGCTACTTACATACCATGTTGTAACATTATTTAGATAAATGTATAAAAGGTGCTTTTCATATTCAGTAAAAGCCCATCAGTTCACTGTATGCAAACCTATGACAGGAATACACATTATAGGAAGGGCGTTACTGATGGCTTTTAATGACCTGTTCTCGATCATTATTTAACTTTAGACTAGCGCATTCCCGAGACAGAATAAACGAAAGTACACTATGTGGGTATAGCATACGGCATGAGAACACAACGGTAATGTAGATTGTAAATATGTAGATTCAGATTTCTGTTTGTACGAGAGTTTTTATATCAGGCCCTTGGTTAATAATGTTTGGATTGACCCGTTTAGCTTGTGTCTGCTTTCAGCCATGTAGCGCTGGTACCAAGTTGCTCCTGCTTCTTCCTCTGGTACCATGTTGCTCCATCTTCTTCCTCTGCCTCTTGTACAATATGTCCTTTCAGTGTTTTCTCTCCAACGGCACTGCCGATCCTATAGATGGCTGTTTTCTTATGTACGTTTCCTCTTTCCATGTTTTGTTGTTGTTGCCAAGCACGCCAAGTCACAGCCCGACGCAAAGAATGATCACTTCTTAATTTTTTTTTTATAAAAAAAGTGCTAAATTATATTTATTTACTTATTTTGGATGGGATTTCAAATGAATCAATGACGATGATTATGTTGGGATTTTTACATGTTAAATAAAAACAAGTTTAATTGACATCATTCTTTTCTTACTGATGTTCCACAGAAAGTGTATGAAAAACATACAGAGGCCAAATTAACCCCAATAATTAATAATACATTAGTCCAAATGTAGATATTATCTAATCGTCGAATCGGTGACGTAAGCAATAGCTCAACAGTTGGTTCTCTCTAAGAAATGTCTATGGAATTTAGAGATATAGGCAGACATACTTTTATGTCAAAGCTGTGCGTAAAATATCAGAATTTTATTAAAACCTTCAACATTTTATAAAAACCAAAAGGCTATGTTTAAACAATAGGCAGATGCCTTTTTAGACAATTATTTTGCATTCAAAAACAAATTAGAGCCACAATACACTTTAATAAACATAGGCAATACTTTTGTAACCTGTTTTTTAGGGGAGTGGGGGGGGGGGGGGGGGGTGGATCAGAATTATGATTGACTAACAATGACTAACTGTCCCCCTCTGTTCAATTCAACTGAGGACAAAGAAATCCACACCATTCAGATTCTATTCACAGTGAGTCCAGACTGCTTCATTTTGAGCTCTCACTTTTGTTAGCAAAATCATGTTTTACATTATAGGCCTACTATAATCTCAGTATCATTGTAATCCATGTGTGTAATATTGTAATCCATGTGGATTTGCTATGTTTTATATGTGGATTATACAGTATATGTACTATGTGCTCCTCTGCTGGAAAACCAATTACTCTCTCTCGGGACAAATACATTTAAACTTGCCATTCAGAAATCAAATTTCCCGAAATTATTATTCAACCTCTTGACCTCGCAAATGATTAAAAAATATATATTATTATTAGGTTTTAGATATTTCGTTTGGTAGAATTATAGAAGGATAAACCACATAAGATGTGATTCACTGCAAACTCGACATTTGGAGAAGCCAAATTCCTTTAAATGGGGTGGAAGGTAGCCTAGTGGTTAGAGCGTTGGGCCAGTAACCGGAAAGTTGCAAGATGGAATCCCCGAGTTGACAAGGTAAAAATCTGTCGTTCTGCCCCTGAACAAGGCAGTTAACCCACCGTCATTGAAAATAAGAATTGGTTCTTAACTGATTTGCCTAGTTAAATAAAATAATCAGAAGTGATGATGAAAAGATACAAATGTCAAGATCTTTTAGAATAATCCATAATTAACATGTATAGCTCCGATTAGTTTTATGGAGTCAACTAATTATCCTAACTAATTAGACAAAACAAATAAATATAATTTATATTCAAAGTATACATATAGAATATATTATCATCATTCTTGTTTTCGCCTTAATTATATTCAGAGCACAACACACTTGTTCGTGACTTTGCTTCTCCTTCAGACTCACTCATACAAAGGTGACTTTCTTTGTTTTTTTGGCACCAGTTTGATTTTGTCCACGCCCCGCTGCTGTCACAACTAGCGTTGTTTGAATTGTTTAGGCAAGGATCCAATTGGACTTCCATATTTCTAGTTTTGTTGTTGTTGTTGTTGTACTTTGATGAGCTGAAAAGCTAATACTGTCTTGATGAAATCAGGCCTTTTGGATATTTATTCAGAGACTCTACATGAGAGGGGGCCACTTACCGAGACCTAAGCTAAATGTACTTGGATTCTTGAGCTATATATAACATATGAGGGCAAACAATCCCCAATACAAGTTCTGTTGTGAGGAATATCCGGGAATAAATTAATATAGCAGGGTGTACATTAGTAAACGGCGGCAGCTGCATAGCAGGATGTCCATGCGGCTGCAATGTTTTCAAAAGGCTTTTGAAGCTGGAACGATATAGAACGAACCTGCTGTTTGAATATTCATCCTCGCGTTTGTTTATTCATTTGTCTTCTTTTTTTTTTTTTTTTTTTTTTTTAACAATTGAATTATTCAAATGATGTGAGTAAGAAAATAAAAAGTCCTTCAAGATGTGTTGGGCGTTTCGGCCCAAAGAAAAACATTTGTTTGACTCACTGCTATTTCCTCCTAATTTTACTTCAACCACTTGAAAAATATCCGCTTGTTTCAATAGTTTTTTGTTGTTCACAGACACGCACACGCACACGCACGCACACACACACACACACACACACACACACACACACACACACACACACACACACACACACACACACACACACACACACACACACACACACACACACACACACACACACACGCACGCCACACCTGAACAACCTAGGTAAAAGGATGCCACTTGAGCTATCCCAGCCAATATAATGTTTATATATCTACTAGCCTATTAAAAGGGGGTAACGTGACATGTTTGACAGAACAAATTGAGTCCAAACCGAGTTTAATAATCAAATGTGTAAATAACACAATGTTTAACATGTATTTTTTTTTTTACCAACATCTGCTTGTCCAGGTCATCTCTTAGCCCACCGCCCTATTGAGAAGCCATTTGCTGCCTGCGAAATGCAATTACTCACAGAGTTAATGGGGATTAGAGGTATCACATTTCAAAATTAATTAGAACCCCCCACTCACTACCCACAATTCCATCTATTTCGTTCCCACCTTAACGAGCAGCCTTTCTCACTTCATTATGAGTCAGTCAGTTATCTACACACCATTACACACACACGCGCACACACGTGCACACGTGCACACGTACATACAGACATACATATTTACATACATACATACAGTTTAAGTCGGAAGTTTACATACACTTAGGTTGTAGTCATTAAAACTCGTTTTTCAACCACTCCACAAATTTCTTGTTAACAAACTATAGTTTTGGCAAGTAGGTTAGGACATCTACTTTGTAAATGACACAAGTCATTTTTCCAACAATTGTTTACAGACATATTATTTCACTTATAATTCACTGTATCACAATTCCAGTGGGTCAGAAGTTTACATACACTAAGTTGACTGTGCCTTTAAACAGCTTGGAAGATTACAGAAAATGATGTCATGGCTTTAGAAGATTCTGATAGGCTAATTGACATCATTTGAGTCAATTGGAGGTCTACCTGTGAATGTATTTCAAGGCCTACCTACTCAGTGCCTCTTTGTTTGACATCATGGGAAAATCAAAAGAAATCAGCCAAGACCTCAGAAAAAAAGTCATTTGGGAGAACACTCTCTCGACTGGTGCATTACTTCCAGGTAAACACATGACAACAGACGCTAATCTAGCCAGGTTAGTGTGTGTGATGTCGTTCTCTTTGAAGTGGGTAACCACCGTGCTCCATCTCTGACTAAGCGGTGTCTCAGATGTTTTCCATTCTTCAAGCGATCCCCCCCTTTAGGAACTCTTGCAGGCCAGTAACCTCGTCACACAATGCATCCTCATTGATGGTCACATTGGGCCTTTGTCCTGCAGTGTGCCTGCTGCCTTCTGGATCTCTTCACACAGAGGTTGCCTTTTTAAAAGGAGACCATGTAAATCTTTTAGATTATCTGTGTGCTTTCCCCATGCTTGCAAGTAGTTCACAGCCATAGTGAAGAATGATTGTGATGTTTTGAGAAAGCTCTCTTTAGACATGGCTCCATTTTCCTCTAGCTCTCTCAGAAGTCCTCTGACCAAAACTGGAATGAAGTTGTCATCACGCATTGCAGTCAATTTTGCCTCAACGTTTCTCAGAATTGCAGCGGACTCCACAGCACAGTGGTCCTGGCCTCCAAGCATCTTGATCTTGTCAATGAATACGGTCAAGTTTCCATGGACAAAGGCCAGCCAAAGTTCAGTCAGTGGATCTTCGAACATTGTTCGCAGGACAACAGGGCATTTGTCTTCAGAAATAAAAAAGGATTTCAATGGCACATAGATTTCAATGGCCGAGTTTTCCACAGCAGTTTTCTCCAAAACTATCGCGAGCAAGTAGTTAGTAGAAGAAGAAGAGTGAATGAAGCTGCTGTAGCGAGCAGCCCCCTCTGCTGGCCTAAACAAGCACAACGCGATTGAGACGTCAACCGGGCATCGGTGCAGAGGAAGGCTCCTGCCATGGAGCGGGACTGGTCCCCGTGCCTGGACTGGCCACCGGCGCAGAGGAAGGCTCGAGCGGGACTGGTACCCGTGCCTGGACTGGCCACCGGCGCAGAGGAAGGCTCCTGCCATGGAGCGGGACTGGTCACCGTGCCTGGACTGGGCATTGGCGCAGGTTACACCGGACTGATGACACGCTCCTCAGGTCGAGTGCGTGGAGCCGGCACAGGACGCTCCAGGCTGGGGAGGCGCACTGGAGGCCTAGTGCGTGGAGCCGATACAGGTGACACCGGACTGTTGACACACACTTCAGGGCGAGTGCGGGGAGCTGGCACAGGACGTACCGGACTGGGGAGGCGCACTGGAGGCCTGGTGCGTGGAGCCGGCACAGGTGGCACCGGACTGGTGACAGGCTCTTCAGGGCGAATGTTGAGCAAAACACACTTGACCAACATCTCTCTCCTCTCCCTCTCTCCCTTCTTCTCCATCGCCTCCCTGACGGTCTCTGGCTCTTCCCTCTGCTCAGCCACCAGCTCCATGTGCCCCCCCTCTGTGGCAGAGGACTGAAGACACGCTCCTCATGGCGAATGCGAGGAACCGGCACAGGACATACCGAGCTGGGGAGGCGCACTGGTGGCCTGGTGCGTGGAGCCGGCACAGATGGCACCGTACTGATGACACGCTCTTCAGCACGCCTGCGCTGCAGCCTACTCCTCGCCTCCACCTCTCTCCGGTATTCCTCCACCGTCTGCCATTTGGGCTCTTGCACTCTCCGCTGCTCAGCCGACAGCTCCATGTTTCTGTGGCCGCGGCCCCCGGCGTCGTTGCTGTCCTTCCTGAGTCCTCTGCGACTCCCGCCAAGGAAGGGTCTCGCATCCACTCATGATCTCCCATGTCCAAAACTCCTTTACCTCATGGACACGCTGCTTGGTCCTTGCTTGGTGGGATATTCTGTCACGATTGTTATGATAGACGGACCAAGGCGCAGTGTGATTCGAATTCCACATCTTTTATTAGTTAAACTTAAACTTAACAATAAACAAACAACGACCGTGAAGTAACAGAGTGCACATCAGCACTCAACAAAACAATATCCCACAAATGCAGGTGGGAACAGGGACACCTTAAAGATGATCCCCAATTAGAGACAACGAATATCAGCTGCCTCTAATTGGGAACCATACTAAGAACACCAACATAGAAATGCGTCGACTAGAACACCCCCTAGTCACGCCCTGACCTACAACACCATAGAGAACCAAGGGCTCTCTATGGTCAGGGCGTGACAGTATCGACATAAACTGAAAGGCTGCTCAGCAAGGAAGAAACCTCTGCTCCAAAACCACTATTAAAAAGCCAGACTACGGTTTGCAACTGCACATAGGGACAAAGATCATACTTTTTTTTAAAAATATGTCCTGACCTATGTTTGGAGGAAAAAGGGGGAGGCTTGCAAGGCGAAGAACACCATACCAACCATGAAGCACGGGGGTGGCAGCATCATGTTTTCGGGGTGCCCTGCTGCAGAAGGGACTGGTGCACTTCACAAAATAAATGGCATTATGAGGTAGGAAAATTATGTGGATATATTGAAGCAACATCTCAAGACATCAGTCAGGAAGTTAAAGCTTGGTCGCAAATGGGTCTTTCAAATGGACAATGACCCCAAGCATACTTCCAAAGTTGTGGCAAAATGGCTTAAGGACAACAAAGTTAAGGTATTGGAGTGGCCATCACAAAGCCCTGACCTCAATCCTATAGACAATTTGTGGGCAGAACTGAAAAAGCGTGTGCGAGCAAGGAGGCCTACCAATCTGACTCAGTTACACCAGCTCTGTCAGAAGGACTGTGCCAAAATTCACCCAACGTATTGTGGGAAACTTGTGGAAGGCTAACCGAAACATTTGACCCAAGTTTAACAATTTAAAGGCAATGCTACCAAATACTAATTGAGTGTATGAAAACTTCTGACCCACTGGGAATGTGATGAAAGAAATAAAAGCTGAAATGAAACATTCTCTCTACTATTATTCTGACATTTCACATTCTTAAAATAAAGTGGTGTATTTAACCTGTTTGGGCTGCAGGGGCAGTATTGAGTAGCCAGATAAAAGGTGCCCATTTCAAACGGCCTCGTACTCAATTCTTGCTCGTACAATATGCATATTATTATTACTATTGGATAGAAAACACTCTCTAGTTTCTAAAACCCTTTGAATTATATCTGTGAGTCAAACAGAACTCATTTGGCACAAACTTCCTGACCAGGAAGTGGAAAGTCTGAAATCGAGGCTCTGTTCTACTTCCTGCTTATAAATGGGCATGATACGTATTAGTATACATGCACTTCATAGACCTTCCCCTGGATGTCAAGAGGCGGTGAGAGAAGAAATTTAGTGTTTATCTTGGTCTGAAGTGGAATACAAGCTCTTTGTATGACGTGTCCCCCATTTCCTGTTTTCTGGAGAGTGCGAGGAGGTACCTGGATTTGCCTTCTGTTTAGCTGCCGTTATAGGCGACTACTATCTCCGGCTTTGATTTTATTTGATACATGTGACCATATCATCGTAAAGTATGTTTTTTCAATATAGTTTAATCAGATTATTGACATTTTTTCGGGAGTTTTGCCGTGTTCCGTTCTCTGACTTTGTTGACGATGGAGAGATTCGTGCCACTTGGCTAGTGCGCTTGCTAATTCAAGAGGGAAAATGGACGTTCTAAATCCAAACAACGATTGTTCTTGACAAAGGACCCCTTGTCCAACATTCTGATGGAAGATCAGCAAAAGTAAGAAACATTTTATGATGCTATTTCATATATCTGTCGTACATGTGAACTAGTCGTCGGCGCCCAAGTTTTGGGTACTCTAGCTATACCGAAGCTGGATGTCGTAATGAAGTTATTTTTTAGAATTCTAACACGGCGATTTCATTAAGAACTAATGGATCTATCATTTCCTATACAACATGTATTTTTTAGTTATGTTTATGAATAGCTATTTGGTCAGAATATGTGTGTCAGAAAAAGTGTCAGAAAAATATCCGGACGTTGTGGGAAATAGTAGCTACGTTAGCACATTGTATAACCACTGATTTCAGCTCTAAATATGCACATTTTCGAACAAAACAATAAGTGTATGTATAACCTGATGTTATAGGACTGTCATCTGATGAAGAATATCAAGGTTAGTCAAAAATTATATATCTTTTACTGGTTTGTCACGATCGCTAACTTTTACTGCTGGGAAATGGGTTGTATTTTTGGCTATTGTGGTAAGCTAATATAACGCTATATTGTGTTTTCGCTGTAAAACACTTAATAAATCGGAAATATTGGCTGGAATCACAAGATGCCTGTCTTTCATTTGCTGTACACTATGTATTTTTCAGAAATGTTTTATGATGAGTAATTAGGTATTTGACGTTGGTGTCTGTAATTATTATGGCTGCTTTCGGTGCAATTTCTGATTGTAGCTGCAATGTAAACTATGATTTATACCTGAAATATGCACATTTTTCGAACAAAACATAGATTTATTGAATAACATGTTATAAGACTGTCATCTGATGAAGTTGTTTGTTGGTTAGTTTGGTTGGTTCTTGGTTAGTTAGGTTGGCTTTGTGCATGCTACCTGTGCTGTGAAAAATGTCTGTCCTTTTTTGTATTTGGTGGTGAGCTAACATAAATATACGTGCTGTTTTCGCTGTAAAACATTTTAAAAATCGGACATGTTGGCTGGATTCACAAGATGTGTACCTTTCATTTGCTGTATTGGACTTGTTAATGTGTGAAAGTTAAATATTTAAAAAATATATATTTTGAATTTCGCGCCCTGCACTTGAAGTGGCTGTTGTCATAAGTGTACCGACGCCGGGCTGCAGCCATAAGAAGTTTTAAGACAGGGAATTTTTACTAGGATTAAATGTCAGGAATTGTGAATAACTGAGTTTAAATGTATTTGGTTAAAACCTTTCTGGGACAGGCGTTCCGCTAGCGGAACCCCTCGACAACATTCCGCTGCAAAGGCAGCACGGGTAATTCAACAATATTTTTTAGAAATATGTAACTTTCACACATTAACAAGTCCAATACAGCAAATGAAAGATCCACATCTTGTTAATCTACCCATCGTGTCCTATTTAAAAAAAATGCTTTACAGCGAAAACACAACATATGATTATGTTAGATCACCGCCAAGTCAAAAAAACACAGCCATTTTTCCAGCCAAAGATAGGAGTCACAAAAAGCAGAAATAGAGATAAAATTAATCACTAACCTTTGATGATCTTCATCAGATGACACTCATAGGACTTCATGTTACACAATACATATATGTTTTGTTCGATAAAGTTAATATTTATATCCTCAGTTTACATTGGCGCCATGTTCAGAAATGCCTCCAAAATATCCGGAGAAATTGCAGAGAGCCACGTCAAATAACATAAATACTCATCATAAACTTTGATGAAAGATACATGTTTTACATAGAATTAAAGATACACTTGTTCTTAATGCAACCGCTGTGTCAGATTTCAAAAAAACTTTACGGAATAAGCAAACCATGCAATAATCTGAGACGGCGCTCAGAAAGAAAATAAATTACCCGCCATGTTGGAGTCAACAGAAATCAGAAAGTACATTATAAATATTCCCTTTGATGATCTTCATCAGAATGCACTCCCAAGAATCCTAGTTCCACAATAAATTGTTGTTTTGTTCGATAATATCCATTTATTTATGTCCAAGTAGCTACTTTTGTTAGCGCGTTTAGTACACATATCCAAACGCTCGTGCAGGTCCAGGCGAACTTCGGATGAAAACTTCAAAAAGTTATATTACAGGTCGGAGAAACTTGTCAAACTAAGTATAGAATCAATCTTTCGGATGTTGTTATCATAAATATTCAATAACCTTCCAACCGGAGAATTCCTTTGTCTGTAGAGAAGCAATGAAATGCGCGTGACCAGGACCTGGCTCTCTGCCAGACCACTGACTCAAACAGCTCCCATCCGGCTCCACATCACAGTAGAAGGCTCATTCAAGGTTCTACAGACTGTTGACATCTAGTGGAAGCCGTAGGAAGTGCATATCCTACTGTACATTCAATAGGGGCTGATTTGAAAATCGACCAACCTCAGATATCCCACTTCCTGGTTCTGTTATACTCACAGACATCATTCAAACAGTTTTAGAAACTTCAGAGTGTTTTCTATCCAATAGTAATACTAATATGCATATATTAGCATCTGGGACAGAGTAGGAGGCAGTTCACTATGGGCACGCTATTCATCCAAAAGTGAAAATGCTGCCCCCTATCACAAAAAAGCTAAGGTGTATGTAAACTTCCGACTTCAACTGAACATACATACGGGCACACATACATACATACGTACATACATATATACGTACATACATACATAAATATGTATATATATATATACATATACAGTGCGGAAAGTGTTCAGACCAATTAATTTTTCCGACATTTTGTTACATTCCTTTATTCTAAAATGGATGAAATATATGTTTTCCTCATCAATCTACACACAATCCATAATGACAAAGCGAAAACAAGTTTTGAGAATTTTTTGCCAATGTATTTTGCTAAAAATACTAAAACAGAAATACCTAATTTACGTAAGTATTCAGACCCTTTTCTATGAGACTCGAAATTGAGCTCAGGTGGATCCTGTTTCCATTGATCATCCGTCAGATGTTTCTACCGCTTAATTGGAGTCCACCTGTGGTAAATTCAATTGATTGGACATGATTTGGAAAGGCACACACCTGTCTATATAAGGTCCCACAGTTGACAGTGCATGTCAGAGCAAAAACCAAGCCATGATGTAGATCCGTAGATCTCCGAAACATGATTGGGTTGAGTTACAGATCTGGGGAAGGGTAAAACATTTCTGCAGCATTGAAGGTCCCCAAGAACACAGTGGCCTCCATCATTTTAAAATGGAATAAGTTTGGAACCACCAAGACTGTTCCTAGAGCTGGCAGCCCGGTCAAACTGAGCAATCGGGGGAGAAGGGCCTTGGTCAGCGAGTGTGCAAAGCTGTCATCAAGGCAAAGGGTTGCTGCTTGTAGAATCTCAAACATAAAATATATTTTGATTTGTTTAACACTTTTTTGGTTACTACATGATTCCATATGTGTAATTTCATAGTTTTGATGTCTTTACTAGTATTCTACAATGTATAATTTTTTTTTTAAATAAAGAAAAACCCTTGAATGAGTAGGTGTTGTGAAACCTCTGACTTGTACTGTACACACACACACACACACACACACACACACACACACACACACACACACACACACACACACACACACACACACACACACACACACACACACACACACACACACACACACACACACACACACACACATGCATACATACTGTGCACACACACACACACACACACATGCATACATACTGTGCACACACACACACACACACACACACACACACACACACACACACACACACACACACACACACACACACACACACACGCATAATACTTCTGTACATACTGTACATACATACATACATACATATATATTACAGTCAGTCAGTTAGCTACACACCACTACACATACACTGTAGAAAATGAAGTGTTGAATCTACTTTAAATAAATGAAGGCAACAAATGTACACACCGTATTATTGAGTATTGACATTCTTTAAAAAAAAAAAAAATTATAAGTTGTTTGAATTTACACAATTAATTAAGTCTGGGGAATTAATAATAGCAATACAAATGTGTTGTATTTACTTGATAAAATGATTAAATATGAGTTGATGTAATACAACTTTTAAGTCAACCCAAAATATTAGTGTTTCACAAACATTTAATGTAATTATTTATTTTTTTATGTGTTTGATCATTTGTCATTTTAACCCACCTTGACAGGCATTGTTTGGTATTTGGTGTTTTATTAGGATCCACATTAGCGGTTGCGAAAGCAGCAGCTACTCTTTCTGGGGTCCACACAAAACATGAAACATGACATGATAGAGAACATTAACAGACAGGAACAGCTCAAGGACAGAAGTACATTTCGGCAGGTAGCCGAGTGGTTAGAGCTGTTGGGCGACTAACCGAAAGGATCGAATCCCCGTGCTGACAAGGTAAAAATCTGTTATTTTGCCCCTGAACAAGGCAGTTAACCCACTGTTCCTAGGCCGTCATTATGAATAAGAATTTGTTCTTAACTGACTTGCCTCGTTAAATAAAACCAAAACATCAACCAGCAGTAATAGGAGGTAGAGCTGAAAGCTCTCATTATTGAATGTACATTTTCCTGATGGTGATCCATTACACCTTATGGCACAACAAACAGCTTAACACTAAACATAGAAATGGGCTTTTCTTTCTTCAAACATGCATACACCAATATGTAAAAGAATAATACAGTCAAAAACAAATTGAATTACCCACAATCCTCTAAAAACAGAGCCATGTGGCAAGTTGTTGCATGAATTTAAAATTATTAAGTAGAGAGAAATATTATTCAAATGGAGTAAGTTAAATCACTTAAATCACTTAAATGTTTTTGGTAAAATGAAATTAGCAAATCATTGAAAGGACTTGCAGGGAAGGAATCAGCCATACATTGATTTATTCTTTATTTAACTAGGCAAGTCAAGAAAAAAATCTTATTTTCAATGACAGCCTAGGAACAGTGTGCCGTGTTCAGGGGCAGAACGACAGATTTGTACCTTGGCAGCTCGGGGATTCGAACTTGCAACCTTTCGGTTACTAGTCCAACGCTCTAACCACTAACCTACCCTGCCTCCCCATACCTACATACTAACGTGTAGGCTGTTGAAATCATCAAATTATGTGCTTTGCATGTATTTCTACAATCTTATTTTTTAGGGAAATATTATATTTATTTTTATACAAATTCAAATTGCTAAGTACCAATAAAGAGTTGCACCATCATTAAATAACTATGGACCATTTAAAGTTATAAAGATGCTTGTTTAAGCCAGAGTGATTTACCCCTGAAAGCTTCTTAACGCATTTGATTGAATAGCTCCTTATACATAGCTGGCACCACGACGACAGGTCCCCTGATTCTAAATTCCCAGATTGACAGTTTGAATATTCATAAGTTGTTGCAGCGAGGGTTAGGAGGGTGTGACGGTCTTACATCCACCTTACACTGGACTTAAACCTCCCAGAACACTGGACAGATGTACAGCCTTTCAAGCGAGCACATCGTGTTTTGTTAGCCCAAAGGATTATACTGAATGGGTTGAAGAGACGCATCAAAGCTGCTGCTGGGGGAACAGAAAGAGAAACAGAAGCAGAGGGCCAGAGTAGAGAGAGAGAGTAGAGAGAGTAGAGAGAGAGAGAGGAGAGAGAGGAGAGAGAGAGAGAGTAGAGAGAGAGAGAGAGAGAGAGGATAGAGAGAGAGAGAGAGAGTAGAGAGAGAGAGTAGAGAGAGAGAGTAGAGAGAGAGTAGAGAGAGAGAGTAGAGAGAGAGAGAGAGAGAGAGAGAGAGAGAGTAGAGAGTAGAGAGAGAGAGGGAGAGAGAGAGTAGAGAGAGAGTAGAGAGAGAGTAGAGAGAGGGAGAGAGAGGAGAGAGAGAGAGAGAGAGAGAGGAGAGAGAGAGGAGAGAGAGAGAGTAGAGCAGAGAGAGAGAGAGAGCAGAGAGAGAGAGTAGAGAGAGAGTAGAGAGAGAGAGAGGAGAGAGAGAGAGGAGAGAAAGAGAGAGAGAGAGAGAGAGCAGAGAGAGAGAGAGAGTAGAGCAGAGAGAGAGAGTAGAGCAGAGAGAGCAGAGAGAGAGAGTAAACAACTAGATTTAGAAGAGAAGTGTATCAGTAGTCACACAATGAGTCAGGCCTGAGCTGTGTAAGGAGGTCGTTAGGGGAACCATCTGAGACCACTCCTTCCCTGGGGACCAATGTTTATTTCAGTTCATCTGTTCATCCTTACGGAGCACAGAACACCTCTCTGGACTGATACATAGAGACTAGGCTACAGGGAAGACACAGAGAGGGAATGCAGAACAGCACATAAGGATTGCAGTTACACTATTATTGACTACACACACACACACACACGCACACGCACACGCACACGCACACGCACACGCACACACACTGAGTAGAGTATGTGAGCTATTCTCCTCAATAATGTTGGTTAGAGTTATCCTGAATCTTTCCAAGTTGCATTACTTTATGGGAGAATACCGGTCCAGAGGGAGAATACCGGTCCAGTGGGAGAATACCGGTCCAGAGGGAGAATACCAGTCCAGAGGGAAAATATCGGTCCAGTGGGAGAATACCGGTCCAGTGGGAGAATACCAGTCCAGAGGGAGAATACCGGTCCAGTGGGAGAATACCAGTCCAGTGGGAGAATATCGGTCCAGTGGGAGAATACCGGTCCAGAGGGAGAATATCGGTCCAGTGGGAGAATACCGGTCTAGAGGGAGAATACCAGTCCAGAGGGAGAATACCGGTCCAGAGGGAGAATACCAGTCCAGAGGGAGAATACCGGTCTAGAGGGAGAATACCAGTCCAGAGGGAGAATACCGGTCCAGAGGGAGAATACCGGTCCAGAGGGAGAATACCGGTCCAGTGGGAGAATACCGGTCCAGTGGGAGAATACCGGTCCAGTGGTAGAATACCGGTCTAGAGGGAGAATACCAGTCCAGAGGGAGAATATCGGTCCAGAGGGAGAATATCGGTCCAGTGGGAGAATACCAGTCCAGAGGGAGAATATCGGTCCAGTGGGAGAATACCGGTCCAGAAGGAGAATACCAGTCTAGAGGGAGAATACCGGTCCAGAGGGAGAATACCGGTCCAGTGGGAGAATACCGGTCTAGAGGGAGAATACCGGTCTAGAGGGAGAATACCGGTCCAGTGGGAGAATACCGGTCCAGTGGGAGAATACCAGTCCAGAGGGAGAATACCGGTCCAGAGGGAGAATACCGGTCCAGTGGGAGAATACCGGTCCAGTGGGAGAATACCGGTCCAGTGGGAGAAAACCGGTCCAGAGGGAGAATACCGGTCCAGTGGGAGAATACCGGTCCAGAGGGAGAATACCGGTCCAGAGGGAGAATATCGGTCCAGTGGGAGAATACCTGTCCAGTGGGAGAATACCGGTCCAGTGGGAGAATACCGGTCCAATGGGAGAATACCGGTCCAGTGGGAGAATACCGGTCCAGAGGGAGAATACCGGTCCAGAGGGAGAATACCGGTCCAGTGGGAGAATATCGGTCCAGTGGGAGAATACCGGTCCAGAGGGAGAATATCGGTCCAGTGGGAGAATACCGGTCCAGTGGGAGAATACCGGTCCAGTGGGAGAATACCGGTCCAGAGGGAGAATACCGGTCCAGTGGGAGAATACCGGTCCAGAGGGAGAATACAAGTCTAAAGGGAGAATACCGGTCCAGAGGGAGAATACCGGTCCAGTGGGAGAAAACCGGTCCAGTGGGAGAATACCGGTCCAGTGGGAGAATACCGGTCCAGGGAGAGAATACCGGTCCAGTGGGAGAATACCGGTCCAGTGGGAGAATACCAGTCTAGTGGGAGAATACCGGTCCAGAGGGAGAATACCGGTCCAGTGGGAGAATACCGGTCCAGTGGGAGAATACCAGTCTAGAGGGAGAATACCGGTCCAGAGGGAGAATACCGGTCCAGTGGGAGAATACCGGTCTAGAGGGAGAATACCGGTCTAGAGGGAGAATACCGGTCCAGTGGGAGAATACCGGTCCAGTGGGAGAATACCAGTCCAGAGGGAGAATATCGGTCCAGAGGGAGAATACCGGTCCAGTGGGAGAATACCGGTCCAGTGGGAGAATACCGGTCCAGTAGGAGAATACCGGTCTAGAGGGAGAATACCGGTCTAGAGGGAGAATACCGGTCCAGAGGGAGAATACCGGTCCAGAGGGAGAATACCGGTCCAGTGGGAGAATACCGGTCTAGAGGGAGAATACCGGTCCAGTGGGAGAATACCGGTCTAGAGGGAGAATACCGGTCCAGTGGGAGAATACCGGTCCAGAGGGAGAATACCGGTCTAGAGGGAGAATACCGGTCTAGAGGGAGAATACCGGTCTAGAGGGAGAATACCGGTCCAGAGGGAGAATACCGGTCCAGTGGGAGAATACCAGTCCAGTGGGAGAATACCGGTCCAGAGGGAGAACACCGGTCCAGTGGGAGAATACCGGTCCAGAGGGAGAATACCGGTCCAGAGGGAGAATACCGGTCTAGTGGGAGAATACCGGTCCAGTGGGAGAATACCGGTCCAGTGGGAGAATACCGGTCCAGTGGGAGAATACCGGTCCAGAGGGAGAATACCGGTCCAGAGGGAGAATACCGGTCTAGTGGGAGAATACCGGTCCAGAGGGAGAATACCGGTCCAGAGGGAGAATACCGGTCCAGAGGGAGAATACCGGTCCAGAGGGAGAATACCGATCCAGTGGGAGAATACCGGTCCAGTGGGAGAATACCGGTCCAGTGGGAGAATACCGGTCCAGTGGGAGAATACCGGTCCAGTGGGAGAATACCAGTCCAGTGGGAGAATACCGATCCAGTGGGAGAATATCGGTCCAGAGGGAGAATACCGGTCCAGTGGGAGAATACCGGTCCAGAGGGAGAATACCGGTCCAGTGGGAGAATACCGGCCCAGAGGGAGAATACCGGCCCGACTGGAGAATACCGGTCCAGAGGGAGAATACCGGTCCAGAGGGAGAATACCGGTCCAGAGGGAGAATACCGGTCCAGAGGATTCGGTTAAGGATTCCATATCCTCAGTTGGAACGTGTCATGCATGTGCCACAGAACTTGTGAAGGAGAAAACATTGGTGGACCCAAACCTAACACTGTCCCAGAGTTCATCTGTTTTTATAGTGTCAAATAAACAACATTTTCAATGTTAAAACAGAATGAATGGCTCTGCATAAGAGGTGTGTTTGTGTGTGTGTGTGTGATGTGAAAGTGTGTGTGTGTGTGTGATGTGAAAGTGTGTGTGTGTGTGAGGTGAAAGTGTATGTGTACCCAGAAGTCTATGAACAGAAGCAGATGAACTCACAGATCGTGTGGATCAATGTGTTTACTAAAAAGAACAGAGGGACAAAGACAGAGGAGAGAGAGAGGGAACAGAAAGAGTGTGGAGGATCTCCTTTGAGTGTTTTCTCGTGGCTGAAGAATTGTCCCCATGTCTTTGAAAGGAGGATAATCCTGTCAAGTAAGGGGACCTTTGGATATTCATGACTGGCTGAGTAGAACAGAGTGGAGCGGGGCTGGCTTAACGAAAGACGACACAGCCAGGATGGGATTTAACATCAAAGTGACTCCTGGGAGGGAGACACAGAGCCTGGACATGAATTGGCCAAACTGCAACAGACCTCTCAGAGGGGCGCACTGGGGCCAAAGGGGTTTGGGGTGTCAATGGTGGCGGACAGGGGGCTGTTGGGTGTGTCCATGGTGACAGGCAGGGGGACAGGGGGTGTTGGGGTGTCCATGGTGACAGGCAGGGGGACAGTGGGTGTTGGGGTGTCCATGGTGACAGGCAGGGGGACAGGGGGTGTTGGGGTGTCCATGGTGACAGGCAGGGGGACAGGGGGTGTTGGGGTGTCCATGGTGACAGGCAGGGGGACAGGGGGTGTTGGGGTGTCCATGGTGACAGGCAGGGGGTGTTGGGGTGTCCATGGTGACAGGCAGGGGGACAGGGGGTGTTGGGGTGTCCATGGTGACAGGCAGGGGGACAGGGGGTGTTGGGGTGTCCATGGTGACAGGCAGGGAGACAGGGGGGGTTGTGCTTCTACACCTGCATTGCTGCTGTTTGGAAACCCAGACAGTTTTAGGCTGGGTTTCTGTACAGCACTTTGAGATATCAGCTGATGTACGAAGGGCTATATAAATACATTTGATTTGATTTGGTGTCCTTGGTGGCGGACTGTGGGGTGTCCATGGTGACAGGCAGGGGGACCAGGGAGGGAACATACACTGTGGACTGGGCTGGACTGTAGACTCCTTAAACACCCCTGTGATTTGGGCTGTGGTCTCTGCCCCTGTGTGTGTGTGTGTGTGGCTGTGCGTGTGTGTGTGTGTGAGAGAGACCATGCGCATGAGTGTGTGCGTGTGCCTGCATGTATGTTTGTGTGTATGTTTGTGTGTGTGTGTGTGTGTGTGTGTGTGTGTGTGTGTGTGTGTGTGTGTGTGTGTGTGTGTGTGTGTGTGTGTGTGTGTGTGTGTGTGTGTGTGTGGCCGGGGACTTGCAGTAGGCAGCTATCAGACACCATGTGGGATGATGTCCCATATGGTTGGGTGACTATGTCATATGTACGTATGTCACCTCTCGCTGGCGTTGCCAATTCTGAGGTGTCAATGTTCTCTGGCAGCTGGGAGATTTGGACAAAAGGGCCACAGGACAACGAGACGGTGGAGAGCCAAATGTCCACCAGAGAAAGATTGGTTATGAAATGACACTTCATTATACAGCATGCCAATTTTATATTGTTTGTGGAGGCTGCTACGGGGCCATTTTCCTTCCCACCTATCTTGTTGATAGACTCTTGACGAAAAGCAGTTGCCCTGCGATCTATTAACCTTCCAACATATGTCCCATCTCTAAACTGCTTGTTAAATCAAATTAGCACTCACACCATATGGCTGTGATAAAATTAGCGGTCACTCCATATGGCTATGATCAAATTAGCAGTCACTCCATATGGCTATGATCAAAATAGCAGTCACTCCATATGGCTATGATCAAAATAGCAGTCACTCCATATGGCTAGGATCAAATTAGCAGTCACTCCATATGGCTAGGATCAAAATAGCAGTCACTCCATATGGCTATGATCAAATTAGCAGTCACTCCATATGGCTATGATCAAATTAGCAGTCACTCCATATGGCTAGGATCAAATTAGCAGTCACTCCATATGGCTAGGATCAAATTAGCAGTCACTCCATATGGCTAGGATCAAATTAGCAGTCACTCCATATGGCTATGATCAAATTAGCAGTCACTCCATATGGCTAGGATCAAATTAGCAGTCACTCCATATGCCTATGGTCAAATTAGCAGTCACTCCATATGGCTATGATCAAATTAGCAGTCACTCCATATGGCTAGGATCAAATTAGCAGTCACTCCATATGGCTAGGATCAAATTAGCAGTCACTCCATATGGCTAGGATCAAATTAGCAGTCACTCCATATGGCTAGGATCAAATTAGCAGTCACTCTATATGGCTAGGATCAAATTAGCAGTCACTCCATATGGCTATGATCAAATTAGCAGTCACTCCATATGGCTATGATCAAATTAGCAGTCACTCCATATGGCTATGATCAAATTAGCAGTCACTCCATATGGCTATGATCAAATTAGCAGTCACTCCATATGGCTATGATCAAATTAGCAGTCACTCCATATGGCTATGATCAAATTAGCAGTCACTCCATATGGCTAGGATCAAATTAGCAGTCACTCCATATGGCTATGATCAAATTAGCAGTCACTCCATATGGCTATGATCAAATTAGCACTCCATATGGCTATGATCAAATTAGCAGTCACTCCATATGGCTATGATCACTTATTAGAATAATGTTCACTGACTAGAAAGTATCTTATTACAGGTTAATAACCGTTCTCCTTCTTCCCGTTAGGTTTGTACGGCTGTCAACACAACAGTTTTTGCTGACTTTTCTTTAAAATAACACGTGATCTGAAGTCGCCTTTCTAGGGAGTTTTTCCTAGCCGTTGTGCTTCTGCCTCTGCTGTTTGGGTTTTTAGACTGGGTATCTGTATAAGCACTTTGTGACAAATGCTGATGAAAAAAAGGGCTTTATAAAATAAATGTGATTGATTGATAACCCTTCCAGGATTGGATGGCTGAAATGCTCCCAGTGGGGGCTGGTTGGGAGGGTTGGGGACAGCATCTATGAGAAACCCGCTGCAGGATGGGAGGAGGAATTAAAGAAAGGGGCTCTTGCAGCTTCAGCCTCCCAGGTCTTAGTAGGGATTATCCCCAGAAAGGGCCGCTGGGTGAAGGGGAGAGCGCAGTGGGAGGTCAACGAGCGGAGTTGGGCTTGGTAGAGCTGGGCTGGGCTGGGCTGGGTAGAGCTGGGCTGGGCTGGGCTTGGTAGAGCTGGGCTGGGCTGGGCTGGGTAGAGCTGGGCTGGGCTGGGTAGAGCTGGGCTGGGCTGGGCTGGGCTGGGTAGAGCTGGGCTGGGCTGGGTAGAGCTGGGCTGGGCTGGGCTGGGCTGGGTAGAGCTGGGCTGGGCTGGGTAAAGCTGGGCTGGGCTAAGCTGGGTAGAGCTGGGCTGGGCTGGGCTGGGTAGAGCTGGGCTGGGCTGGGCTGGGTAAAGCTGGGCTGGGCTGGGCTTGGTAGAGCTGGGCTGGGCTGGGTAGAGCTGGGCTGGGCTGGGCTGGTCTAGGCTTGGTAGAGCTGGGCTTGGTAGAGCTGGGCTGGGTTGGGCTGGGTAGAGCTGGGCTGGGCTGGGTAGAGCTGGGCTGGGCTGGGCTTGGTAGAGCTGGGCTTGGTAGAGCTGGGCTGGGCTGGGCTTGGTAGAGCTGGGCTGGGCTGGGCTTGGTAGAGCTGGGCCAGGCTGGGTTGGTGATAAAATAATTTATATGTTTAAAGATAATGATTAAATAATTCCACTCTGAAACCATATAATTGTATTACATTTATTAGAATCATAAAACTATAATCTGATGATGTGTGTAGTTTTAGTCAGAATTAGAACAAGGACCTTTTGTTTCTTTTTAGTATGTAAGCAGGGTGCAAGTGAGAAACAAATGATAAGAGGAGCTATCGACAGACGAGCTGGACAACTGTGTCCCTTACAGGACATTCTGTCTCCACCCGTGGAGGGGAGAAACTGTTAGGCTGGCAGAAGATTATGAAACATGTTGCAGATTAAACAATGTATCTGTGTAGTGGAAAAACACCGACTGTCTGAGCAAGGCGTAGCTTAAGATTTGAACTTGTTTGTGTGTGTTATAAAGACTGGGTTTGCAGTTTTGCTGTTGGAACGTTCCTGTGAATAAACATTTTGACTATTGTAAACTGGGACTCTTGTCTGTTTCATTCAACCAGAATCTTACAAACTCTGGGTTTCAGACTGAGTAGATTAAATGAAGTATATGAACATTGCTAACAAAATTCTCATTACAGCTGGGCTGGGCTGGGTAGAGCTGGGCTGGGTAGAGCTGGGCTGGGTAGAGCTGGGCTGGGCTAGGCTGGGCTGGGCTTGGTAGAGCTGGGCTGGGCTTGGTAGAGCTGGGCTTGGTAGAGCTGGGCTGGGTAGAGCTGGGTAGACTGGTGAGTAGTCCTGGTAGACTGGGGAGTAGCCCTGGGGAGTTTTCCTGGGGAGTTGTCCTGGTAGACTGAGGAGTAGTCCTGGGGAGTAGTCCTGGTAGACTGGGGAGTAGCCCTAGGGAGTAGTCCTGGGGAGTAGTCCTGGGGAGTAGTCCTGGTAGACTGGGGAGTAGTCCTGGGGAGTAGTCCTGGTAGACGGAGGAGTAGTCCTGGGGAGTAGTCCTGGTAGACTGAGGAGTAGTCCTGGGGAGTTTTCCTGGTAGACGGAGGAGTAGTCCTGGGGAGTAGTCCTGGTAGACGGAGGAGTAGTCCTGGGGAGTAGTCCTGGGGAGTAGTCCTGGTAGACGGAGGAGTAGTCCTGGGGAGTAGTCCTGGGGAGTTTTCCTGGTAGACTGAGGAGTAGTCCTGGGGAGTTGTCCTGGTAGACGGAGGAGTAGTCCTGGGGAGTAGTCCTGGTAGACTGAGGAGTAGTCCTGGGGAGTAGTCCTGGGGAGTTGTCCTGGTAGACGGAGGAGTAGTCCTGGGGAGTTGTCCTGGTAGACTGAGGAGTAGTCCTGGGGAGTAGTCCTGGGGAGTTGTCCTGGTAGACGGAGGAGTAGTCCTGGGGAGTAGTCCTGGTAGACGGAGGAGTAGTCCTGGGGAGTAGTCCTGGTAGACTGAGGAGTAGTCCTGGGGAGTAGTCCTGGTAGACTGAGGAGTAGTCCTGGGGAGTAGTCCTGGTAGACTGAGGAGTAGTCCTGGGGAGTAGTCCTGGTAGACTGGGGAGTAGTCCTGGGGAGTAGTCCTGGGTAGTTGTCCTGGTAGACTGGGGAGTAGTCCTGGGTAGTAGTCCTGGTAGACTGAGGAGTAGTCCTGGGGAGTTTTCCTGGTAGACTGAGGAGTAGTCCTGGGGAGTAGTCCTGGGGAGTTGTCCTGGTAGACTGAGGAGTAGTCCTGGGGAGTAGTCCTGGGGAGTTGTCCTGGTAGACGGAGGAGTAGTCCTGGGGAGTAGTCCTGGTAGACGGAGGAGTAGTCCTGGGGAGTAGTCCTGGTAGACTGAGGAGTAGTCCTGGGGAGTAGTCCTGGTAGACTGAGGAGTAGTCCTGGGGAGTAGTCCTGGTAGACTGAGGAGTAGTCCTGGGGAGTAGTCCTGGTAGACTGGGGAGTAGTCCTGGGGAGTAGTCCTGGGGAGTTGTCCTGGTAGACTGGGGAGTAGTCCTGGGGAGTAGTCCTGGTAGACTGAGGAGTAGTCCTGGGGAGTAGTCCTGGTAGACTGGGGAGTAGTCCTGGGGAGTAGTCCTGGTAGACTGGGGAGTAGTCCTGGGGAGTAGTCCTGGTAGACTGAGGAGTAGTCCTGGGGAGTAGTCCTGGTAGACTGGGGAGTAGTCCTGGGGAGTAGTCCTGGTAGACTGAGGAGTAGTCCTGGGGAGTAGTCCTGGTAGACTGGGGAGTAGTCCTGGGGAGTAACGGACTCCGTTCAGAACTGACTCCGTTCAGACCTGACTCCGTTCCTTCCATTTTAGGGGTGTGTGTTTGTCATCCATCATATCCCATAGAAGCCCTGTGTACCCCGTCATCACCCTCCACATAGAAAGAGGAAATCTCTAAAAAGACACCCCTGGCCTTGTGATTGTCAATGCGAGTTAAAAAAAGGACAATTAAATCCACTCCCACGGCCTTTTTCTATTGGTCTGTAAGACTTTAATAGGTCTTATTGGTGGCCTTGGTCTGTGCTGTGTTGTGAGAAGTTGTCTTTTTTTTTTTTTTACGTTGGATACGTTTTTTTTTGGGAAGATGTTTTAGTACCAGTAAATCATTCACTGTCACCTCTTGAGAAAGGGGGAAGCTTTGAGGGACTTGATAGGAGAACCCCTCCCCCCATAGACAGACTTTCACTCACCCCACACATGCCATTTCAGAATAAAACACCTGCTGCAACGATAAACCAGTCCGGGGGTAGAGTTGAATTGATTCAATCGGCTCAGATGACGTATATTAAATAACGTGCTCTGCGTTAGACTGATTTTCTCACAATACAAGGTGAAATGTGAACTTTTAAAAATCCCTCTACACGTTTTCTTGTCTGACAAAAGGACTTTGTAAGGTCTGAAAAAGAACCTTCGGTTGTACTTTTTTTTTTACAGCATTTCCATTCTTAAGGATTTGTTCAAAGCTCTTTTGCCAAAATGTCCACATTTTCATTCTCTGTCATCTGCAGTATTTTAAAGTTAGTGGTTGAGTCCGTGGTCCGTCACACTGCCAGGCCAAATGAGAGACATGCCAGAGAGCAGTTAGTAACAGAAAATATGAGTGTGGCCAACGTCCCCCATCTCTAAACAGCCGTGACCAACTGAGCGTGTGCAGCTATTGAGGGCATTTTGGGATTTCTTTCACAAAAGATCCTCTCGCCCTCCCGCCTCTACCACCCTCGGATATGGATCAAATGCTTACTATCCCAGCCGATCTTCCTCAAAGCATGCTGGGAAAGACAATGGCAGGCCTTCAGCCGATTGGTTCCACCTTATTACCAGCTTGTAATCTTCACATATCGTTGGCTGGGCCCCTGGACCAGGAGTCAGAGGGACAAAAAAGCAGAGTTCCCCAATCCCTCCGCTTTGACGCGTTTCAACCATTCCCTCTGAAAAGACTGGCTTGTTAGACTTGTAATTGTTGTCTCTGCACCTGTTTGCCGTCACGGAGACATGCAAAAGTAAAGTCATTGGCATCTGTTAATTTCTCATTCGATTTCCCATGCACATTTTAAACAGTCAAAATACAGTTCAGGCCTTTAGGGGTTTTTGTTTTGTGTTGGGCTGTAGGGCGTATTGCCTCAAGGTGTTTGCTCAAGGTCCAGTGTCTCCAATGTTATGCCCACCATCATATGTGAGACATTATGTACTTAGCAGGATCTGTTGATGAATATGAAAATACTTCATTTTGGTTTTGACCTCATGTATCTGGTTACAGATGGACCAGGGGTTTACAGCACAGGTTTTGACCTCATGTATCTGGTTACAGATGGACCAGGGGTTTACAGCACAGGTTTTGACCTCATGTATCTGGATACAGATGGACCAGGGGTTTACAGCACAGGTTCTGACCTCATGTATCTGGTTACAGATGGACCAGGGGTTTACAGCACAGGTTTTGACCTCATGTATCTGGTTACAGATGGACCAGGGGTTTACAGCACAGGTTCTGACCTCATGTATCTTGTTACAGATGGACCAGGGTTTACAACACAGGTTTTGACCTCATGTATCTGGTTACAGATGGACCAGGGGTTTACAGCACAGGTTTTGACCTCATGTATCTGGTTACAGATGGACCAGGGGTTTACAGCACAGGTTTTGACCTCATGTATCTGGTTACAGATGGACCAGAGTTTACAGCACATGTTTTGACCTCATGTATCTTGTTACAGATGGACCAGAGTTTACAGCACATGTTTTGACCTCATGTATCTTGTTACAGATGGACCAGGGGTTTACAGCACAGGTTTTGACCTCATGTATCTTGTTACAGATGGACCAGGGGTTTACAGCACAGGTTTTGACCTCATGTATCTGGATACAGATGGACCAGGGGTTTACAGCACAGGTTCTGACCTCATGTATCTGGTTACAGATGGACCAGGGGTTTACAGCACAGGTTTTGACCTCATGTATCTGGTTACAGATGGACCAGAGTTTACAGCACATGTTTTGACCTCATGTATCTTGTTACAGATGGACCAGGGGTTTACAGCACAGGTTTTGACCTCATGTATCTTGTTACAGATGGACCAGGGGTTTACAGCACAGTTTGACCTCATGTATCTGGTTACAGATGGACCAGGGTTTACAGCACAGGTTTTGACCTCATGTATCTTGTTACAGATGGACCAGGGTTTACAGCACAGGTTTTGACCTCGTGTATCTGGTTACAGATGGACCAGGGTTTACAGCACAGGTTTTCGATCCTATAATCATACTTACTTCTGAGTTAATGTGCAGTGTTTCTGAACATACTTCTCTGGCAGAGAAACTGTGCACAGACCGACAGCTAAAGGCCTATTACTCCGTGAAAAGAATCCCTGACTCAAAGCCACAAGAGGGTACAACATATTTCAAACGTTGCTTGTTAGGGGGAGGTAGTTGCAGAAACGTTGGAATGGTTTAGTCGACTTCCTCAATGGTAGTGAATCATCTGACAACACACTCCACAATCTCTGTTGCCTGCAGATATGAGGTTGATTCAGTATTTATGACAAGGTGAGGTCCATATTCCTCTAGCTAACGATACTAATCTCAGATACTCTCAGACTCCAAGAGTATCTGAGATGATTGTAGCTAATCCTGTTGAGTGGGAGAGAACGGAGCACTCCACATCATGTTGAAGTTTGTTTTGCCTTTATTTAGTTAAGAACAAATTCTTATTTTCAATGACAGCCTAGGAACAGTGGGTTAACTGCCTTGTTCGGGGGCAGAACGACAGATTTTTACCTTGTCAGCTCAGGGATTACGAACTTGCAACCTTCCGGTTACTAGACCAACGCTCTAACCACTAGGCTACCCTGTAGCACTAATCTACATGGCGGCAGTACAATGATACCCATGTATACCTTATTAATACCCAAATGGGATTCATTTTGTCTGGTTTGCAGTATGTAAATGCCAAAGGAAAAGGAAATGGTAGCTCTTTCTTTCAATTTGGTATCTTGTGTCTCTCAAAGTAATGTTTGAACGTGCTGACTTGCTTCAAAGGAAGCAGAACATTACCCATGACCCCCCTCTTTAGAATTCACCCATGACAAACCCCCTTCCCCCTCCGTTTTTTATTTTATTTTTACAGTCATCTCTGGGTGACTTATTCTTCATCCTGAACGGCTGGCTTGACCCAGGATCATTTGGCCAAGGCATCTTCCTCTCGCTCTCGTTGAACCAGGAAATGGGTTTGATACAGAAGGGCCATTTAGCTCCCAGGTGCAGGACCATGGAACCAGCCTCCGTTGGACGGCTTGGCCCAGACAGGAGGTACTCAAGCCCCCCATAAAGACGATAGTCTTCCCCCTTGCCTGGAGCCACCGGTGTTCCTGCCCTGGTCCAGGCTCATCAAAAGGCCCCTGGAGACTGGGGGAGACTGGGGGAGATTTGGGGAGGCTGGGGAAGACTGGGGGAGACTTGGGGAGACACGTTTTAACTGGGAGGGAAAGAGGGAGGAAAGAGAGGGGGACACCAGGTTCTTTCTTCCATTCCTTTCTTCACTGTTTCTCTTTTATGTGTGTGTGTGTGTGTGTGTGTGTGTGTGTGTGTGTGTGTGTGTGTGTGTGTGTGTGTGTGTGTGTGTGTGTGTGTGTGTGTGTGTGTGTGTGTGTGTGTGTGTGTGTGTGTGAGTGTGTGCGCATGCGTGTGTGTGTGTGTGTGTGCAGGTGTCCCTTTATCTCTCTCTCTTCACAAACAGACTGGGTCTCAAACACAACTATGGTTTAATAAGAACATCACGATTCCATTGATTTCATTACTGTTCTGCCTAATCCATCACCTCCTGGCTTTAACAGGGTGAGACAGGGGTTGGAAATCACACACACACACACACACACACATGCACGCACGCACGCATGCACACACACACACGCACGCACGCAGACACACACACAGACACACACAGACACACACAGACACACACACACACACACACACACACACACACACACACACACACACACACACACACACACACACACACACACACACACACACACACACACACACACACACATTCATCCTGGCTGCCTGCACTCTGTTCTCCTGCAGGTGCTAGGCCATCCGCCTGGCCCTTTCATGGCTTTTCCTGTCCGTCTGCGAAGCTCCATTCAGCCTGGACCACAGCAGCAGGAGCGCCACCGGAGTGCCACCGGAGCGCTGGCAGGGAGGAGAAGCGCCTCCACACACATCATTCACTCACAGAAAGACAGGAGAGAAATAAAAGAGAGAGAAAAGAAAAAGGGACTTCCTTCCTCCTGCATCTCAATCCTCCTGCATCTTAATCCTCCTGCTTCTCCCTCGTCCTTGCTTCTCCCTCGTCCCGCTTCTCCCTCGTCCTTGCTTCTCCCTCTGCTTTCATCGTAAACAACTTGCTTTCTGTTTGTATATCTGTCCTCACCCCCCATCTTCCTGTCTGTCCTCACCCCCGTCTTCCTGTCTGTCCTCCCCCCCATTTTCCTGTCTGTCCTCACCCCCGTCTTCCTGTCTGTCCTCACCCCCCATCATCCTGTCTGTCCTCACCCCCAGTCTGCATGTATGTCCTCACCCCCGTCTTCCTGTCTGTCCTCACCCCCGTCTTCCTGTCTCTCCTCAACCCCGTTTATCTATCTGTTCTCACCCCCGTTATCCTGTCTGTCCTCACCCCCGTCATCCTGTCTGTCCTCACCCCCGTTTATTTATCTGTTCTCACCCCTGTCATCCTGTCTGTCCTCACCCCCGTCATCCTGTCTGTCCTCACCCCCGTTTATCTATCTGTTCTCACCCCCGTCATCCTGTCTGTCCTCACCCCAGTCTGCATGTCTGTTCTCACCCCCGTCTTCCTGTCTGTCCTCACCCCCAGTCTGCATGTCTGTCCTCACCCCCTGTCTTCCTGTCTGTCCTCACCCCCGTCTTCCTGTCTGTTCTCACCCCGGTCATCCTGTCTGTCCTCACCCCCGTCTTCCTGTCTCTCCTCACCCCCGTCTTCCTGTCTGTCCTCACCCCCGTTTATCTATCTGTTCTCACCCCCGTCATCCTGTCTGTCCTCACCCCCAGTCTGCATGTCTGTCCTCACCCCCGTCTTCCTTTCTGTCCTCACCCCGTCTTCCTGTCTGTCCTCACCCCCGTCTTCCTGTCTGTCCTCACCCCCTTCTTCCTGTCTGTCCTCACCCCCTGTCTTCCTTTCTGTCCTCACCCCGTCTTCCTGTCTGTCCTCACCCCCGTCTTCCTGTCTGTCCTCACCCCCGTCTTCCTGTCTGTCCTCACCCCCTGTCTTCCTGTCTGTCCTCACCCCCGTCTTCCTGTCTGTCCTCACCCCCATCTTCCTGTCAGTCCTCACCCCCTGTCTTCCTTTCTGTCCTCACCCCGTCTTCCTGTCTGTCCTCACCCCCTGTCTTCCTGTCTGTCCTCACCCCCGTCTTCCTGTCTGTCCTCACCCCCCATCTTCCTGTCTGTCCTCACCCCCGTTTATCTATCTGTTCTCACCCCATCTTCCTGTCTGTCCTCACCCCCTGTCTTCCTGTCTGTCCTCACCCCCGTCTTCCTGTCTGTCCTCACCCCCCATCTTCCTGTCTGTCCTCACCCCCGTTTATCTATCTGTCCTCACCCCGTCTTCTTGTCTGTCCTCACCCCCTGTCATCCTGTCTGTCCTCACCCCCGTCTTCCTGTCTGTCCTCACCCCCATCATCCTGTCTGTCCTCACCCCCAGTCTGCATGTATGTCCTCACCCCCGTCTTCCTGTCTGTCCCCACCCCCGTCATCCTGTCTGTCCTCACCCCCAGTCTGCATGTCTGTCCTCACCCCCGTCTTCCTGTCTGTCCTCACCCCCGTCTTCCTTTCTGTCCTCACCCCCTGTCTTCCTGTCTGTTCTCACCCCCGTCTTCCTGTCTGTCCTCACCCCCTTCTTCCTGTCTGTCCTCACCCCCTGTCTTCCTTTCTGTCCTCACCCCGTCTTCCTGTCTGTCCTCACCCCCTGTCTTCCTGTCTGTCCTTACCCCCATTTCCATTCTGTCCTCACCGCTGTCTTCCTATCTCACATCCAGAAGGGGAAAGGGTAGAGGGGAGTGGGAGGTGAGGGAGGGATGGTGGAGGGGAGAGGGAGGGAGGCTGGAGGATGGAGAGGAGAGGGAGGAGGGGAGATGGACGGTGGGTGGAGGAGAGAGGGAGGGTGGGAGAAAGAATTGAGATAAAAAACGGGATAGTGAGACTTACTTCCTTCATCATTGCCCTTTCCCTGGCCTTTTGATCTGCTATGAATGGGACATCTGAGGCTTGCAGCCTGACTTAATGCAGTTCGCCAGGCAGCCTTCACCTGTGCTACAAGTCAATTGGCCTGTTGTTTGTTTTCTGGACATCTTCCCAGCCCCCAGCCCTGTCCCCAGCCCTCTCCCCAGCCCCCAGCCCAGCCCCCTGCCAAGCCCCCTGCCCAACCCCCAGCCCAGCCCAGCCCCCTGTCCAGTCCCCAGCCCAGCCCCCAGCCCAGCCCTCTGCCAAGCCCTCTCTTAAAGACAATTGGGTTATCGTATAGAATAGTCTCTCAGAGTAAAGACGAAAGTCCAATAATAATAATAACAACAACAACAATGGAAATTAGCACAGTAGCTATCACCCGTTACACCTATTCATCTGTAGACAGCTTGATGTTTCCAATGACGCTCTGTTAAAGAGCCTAACAATGTACACGCCTATTGCCTACCCTCTGTTTTCTAATTGTGTCCATATGAGTTGAGACTAATTGAAGGGTGAAGGATTCCAAGTCTAAATGATTACAGTGGCAAATTCCTTCAATCATGACACAGTCAGTTTTTCAGGTGAGATTGAACTGCTTGAGGTGAACAGATTAAAAATTCCCTGCATTGCAGAATGAGACCGTACAGTACTGAACAACTTTTGAGAATTGTGCAGAATGTATGTCAAGTACTAGTATCAGCTACAGCTATAGTGGTTTTACAGTACTGTGTTGTATTTTTTGTAATCTTTACTGTAAAAGGGTTAGCAATGCATTCATCATTGTCATCTCTGCTGTGACAATGTCCTCCTCTGTCCCTAGTGAAGACAGAGAATGTGTCACGCAGGCACACACACACACACACACATACACACACACACACACACACACACACACACACACACACACACACACACACACACACACACACACACACACACACACACACACACACACACACACCAACACACACGCACACACACACACACACACACACACACACACACACACACACACACACACACACACACACACACACACACACACACACACACACACACACACTCAGTCTATTACGTCATTCTACACACTAGTCCTATCTATTTCATTATTTCTCTCTAGCTCCATTCCTCTCTCCCAGAAACAGAAAAGCCAACAAGGAAACAATTGCCTAGCGTTGTTGACAACGAGAACTAGTAAATCAGGTTGGTACAGTATATGTTGATATGGGGTGTTTCCCACACCTTGGTGTTAAGTCCAGAGAGCAGAAGTCTGATTGGGTGTGGAGGGGAGGGGTCCGAGCAGCAGCAGAGTGAGGGGAGGATGAGATGTGATGTGAGGGGGAGCGTTTAGCTCAGTTCAGCTCTGTCTGCCTTGTCATTCTCTTCAGACAGCCGGGGGAAGTGAGATGAAGGAACATTGACACTCCAGACACTCACAGAGGAGAGGAGAGACAGAGACAGAGACAGAGACAGAGACAGAGACAACTTTCAACACGTAGAGAACTCTGGAAGACTTCTGACACCAACACTGAGACCGACGGTCACTTACTGACTCATCCTACTGTTGGCTGGGTCATTTTCTTTTTTATTCAGTGAGGCAAGACGATTCTTCCACAGCCAAGGAGTGATGGCAACACTGGACCAGAATGTCAGGATAGTGTGGGACTAAATGGTTAATGGAAGAGGAGTAAGCGGAATTGCTTGATTGCAGTACTGAGCACTCACAGAAGACTGACTCGTCTTCACTTGTGTGACGTGTAGGTTTCATCTCAGACAAGTCATCTCAGTGTAGTTTTTTCTGTCATCTCAGTGTAGTTTTTCTGTCATCTCAGACAAGCCATCTCAGTGTAGTTTTTCTGTCATCTCAGACAAGCCATCTCAGTGTAGTTTTTCTGTCATCTCAGACAAGCCATCTCAGTGTAGTTTTTTCTGTCATCTCAGACAAACCATCTCAGTGTAGTCTTTCTGTCATCTCAGACAAGCCACCTCAGTGTAGTTTTTCTGTCATCTCAGACAAGCCATCTCAGTGTAGTTTTTTCTGTCATCTCAGACAAACCATCTCAGTGTAGTCTTTCTGTCATCTCAGACAAGCCACCTCAGTGTAGTTTTTCTGTCATCTCAGACAAGCCATCTCAGTGTAGTTTTTCCTGTCATCTTAGACAAGCCACCTCAGTGTAGTTTTTCTGTCATCTCAGACAAGCCATCTCAGTGTAGTTTTTCTGTCAACTCAGACAAGCCACCTCAGTGTAGTTTTTCTGTCAACTCAGACAAGCCACCTCAGTGTAGTTTTTCTGTCATCTCAGACAAGCCATCTCAGTGTAGTTTTTCTATCATCTCAGACAAGCCATCTCAGTGTAGTTTTTCTATCATCTCAGACAAGCCATCTCAGTGTAGTTTTTCTATCATCTCAGACAAGCCATCTCAGTGTAGTTTTTCTGTCATCTCAGACAAGCCATCTCAGTGTAGTTTTTCTGTCATCTCAGTCAAGCCACCTCAGTGTAGTTTTTCTGTCATCTCAGACAAGCCATCTCAGTGTAGTTTTTCTGTCATCTTAGACAAACCATCTCAGTGTAGTTTTTCTGTCATCTCAGACAAGCCATCTCAGTGTAGTTTTTCTGTCATCTTAGACAAACCATCTCAGTGTAGTTTTTCTGTCATCTCAGACAAGCCATCTCAGTGTGGATCAGGACCATGAATGTTCTACCTAACCCCATGACCAGGGTCCATCAGGAGCAGCCTCTCCCTCTCTGCTCCCAGGGGGCCCACCGCCAGGACTTCTCCTCCAGGTGTCCTCTAGGGCTTGGTGCTGGTCATGGGGGCAGGCTTAGGGCCATGGGGGGGCCTCTGGGGCCCCAGAGACCAGGCAAGTCACCGCGGGAGCTGAGCCCTGAGGAGCAGCAGGATCTAAGGAGGAAGATCAACAGCCGGGAGAGGAAGAGGATGCAGGACCTGAACGTCGCCATGGACGCTCTGAGGGAGGTGATGGTGCCTTACGCCTCCTCCTCTCCTTCCTCCTCGTCCTCCTCCCAGGGGCCACACTCCCACCAGCAGCAGCCAGGGGCCCCACCTGGACGCAGGCTCTCCAAGATCTCCACCTTGGTCCTGGCCCGTAACTACATCCTCCTCCTGGGCTCGTCTCTACAGGAGATGCGCCGGCTCCTGGGGGAGGTGAGTGCCGGGGTGGGGGTGAACACGGGGCCTGTCCCCAGGCTGCTCCTGGCCGGGGGTTGGCCCCTCCTCACCGGTCCCAGTCAGCTTCTCCTCTCCCCAGAATCTCTCCTGACCTCGGCCTCCTCCTCCTCCAAGTGTCCTCTGCTGCCTCCTGGCCACTTGGAGGGCCCCATGGCCCCGGTGCAGTGGGGCTCAGCTGGGGCTCCTGGTGGTCCACTCTGCCCCTGTGTGGTGTGCAGGCTGCCCAGCCCTGGACCCAGGTTCCCCAAGTGAAGCCTGGCTGGGACCACCTCTCATGTGTTCTTCTGATCTGCTACAATGACTGATTCTTCTGAGCGGATGGACTTCTGGTTATGGTTTATAATCTTTTTCTGAAGATATGACATGTTATTTTTTTGAATGAGTATTTTCTTTCTTATGTCTGACTAATTCAATGATAACTTTGTTGTAATGGACCTTGTCCATTAGGTTTTTATTCATCTCTCGTGGACAGATGAATCTGTCAAGGCTCATGTATAATTATATGATACGAGCAGCAGTAGTTCCTAGTTTGGGGTTTTTGCTGTTAATTATTTGGACAAATGAGGATTAGGCGAAGGTGGTGCTAAAACGGGTGTAGTGATTTTCAAGCCCGTGTGCGGATGAAAAACAGTTTCCACAGACACAAAGTCAAAATTGTCTGTATCGTAAAAATTTATGAAAACTAAAATGCGCTTTTTGGGCATGATAAACACGGGTGAAATTCGCAGAAGGGAGGGGTTTGGCCGAGAGTTTCCATTTGAGAGGGAGGAGACATCACTTCCTTCCCTTAAACAAATGTTAACGGCATTTCCCCGAAGTAAAACAGGAAATGATAAACTTTCACAACATACTTTTACTTCTGGGTAACCGAGATGAGTTTTTTTTATTGGTGACTGTGGTCAGTAAAAGTCAATGTATTTTAGATTTTATGAACAAATTCTATTTTATATGATAATAGGTGAAGATACGTGTAAGTTCTAACACAGAAAATAAATAGAAATTTACTGTTTACCATTTGACAAAGTTATTTTATGTGCTCTCTCTTTTTCACTTCTCAGCATCTGTTATTTGTGTGTGTGTGATGGTGTGTGTGTGATGTGTGTGCTGTTGTGTGACGGTGTTTGATGGTGTGATGGTGTGTGATGTTGTGTGATGGTGTGTGATGTTGTGTGATGGTGTGTGTGATGGTGTGTGATGGTGTGTGATGGTGTGTGATGTGTGATGGTGTGTGATGTTGTGTGACGGTGTGTGATGGTGTGATGGTGTGTGATGTGGTGTGATGGTGTGTGATGGTGTGTGATGGTTTGTGACGGTGTGTGTGTGTGATGGTGTGTGATCGTGTGATGGTGTGTGATGGATTGATGGTGTGTGATGGCGTGTGATGGTGTGTGTGTGATAGTGTATGATGGGGTGTGATGGTGTGTGTGGTGGTGTCACGGTGTGATGGTGTGTGTGTGATGGTGTGTGGTGGTGTGTGATGGTTTGTGATGATGTGTATGTGATGGTGTGTGATGGTGTGTGTGATGGTGTGTGATGGTGTGATGGTGTGTGATGGTGGGATTACAGTAATGACTGGTATACCTCTGGTCCATAAGGGATTACAATAATGACAGATATACAGTACTTCTGGTCCATTTGGATGCCCCCCCCACATCACCCCCCCCCACATCAGCCACCCCCACATCACCCCCCAACATCATCACCCCCACATCACCCCCCCCCCCCCCACATCATCACCCCCACATCACCCCCCCCCCACATCAGCCACCCCCACATCACCCCCCCACACACACATCACCCCCCCCACACACACATCACCCCCCCCCCCCCACACAATCACACCCCCCCCCCCCCCCACAACCCCATATAGTGAAACAGTTATCTTCTGTTTAGCAGTGTCGCCCCCATTTCATCTCTCTACACGCACCGTGTAATTACTGCCCTTTTGATTACTTCTCCCCTCCTATCTTTCTCTCTCCTTCTCCCTTTCTCTCCTCTCTTTCTCTCTCCATCTCTCTCCTTCTCTCTTTCTCTCTCCTTCTCCCCTCTCCTCTCGCTCCTTCTCTCTTTCTCTCCCCTTCTCTCTTTCTCTCTCCTTCTCTCTGTCCCTTAATTGAATTCTTGATGTTACACCCGGTGTTAAGGGGCTTGGATGGGTGGTTTGGTGCCACTCATTTATACTCACTTCACAATACGTTCAAACGGCCAGAAAATGTGTCTCAGTGAATGGGGATCACGATGCAAAACTCACCTCCTCTCTGTAAGAAAGCAGGCAGCTCCACTTAACTGGGGATAAGAGGTGGGGCGATGGGGAGTTGGGGAGTTGGGGCGATGGGGCGACGGGGCAATGGGGCGACGGGGCGACGGGGCGACGGGGCGTGATCTCACTCCGATAGAGAGTAGAGACCACAGGCAACACATGAATAATAATAATGAAAATAATCACAATCATAATGTTAATAAAATACTCAAAATAATTGCTAGCTGGGGACAATGGGCTTAGTGGGGAAGATGTGTGAATGGTGGTAGCTGTCTGAAAGGAGGGAATATGTTACCCATCGGGGGGAGGGGACAAAAGGAGAGGTAGATACCATTAAGTGAGATTAAGCCTAATAGGGATGGATTTTCTTAAGAGAGAGAGAAGAGAGAAGGAGGAGGGTTAAGAGGGAGAGATCAAAGTGGGACGGCCCAACTTCAAACCCCTCTGCATTTACATATAGCTGCTTAATGTCTCCTTCTTACGTCTCCAAAGGATTAGTTACCTTGCTATTTCCATCTCTTCTGTTCTGACATATATCCCCTCTCTCTCTCTCTCTCTCTCTCTCTCTCTCTCTCTCTCTCTCTCTCTCTCTCTCGCTCTCTCTCTCTCTCTCTCTCTCTCGCTCTCTCTCTCTCTCTCTCTCTCTCTCGCTCTCTCTCTCTCTCTCTCTCTCTCTCTCTCTCTCTCTCTCTCTCTCTCTCTCTCTCTCTCTCTCTCTCTCTCTCTCTCTCAGAGGATCCCACTGTCTTGTGTGTATTTATTATGGATCCCCATTAGTTCCTGCCGAAGCAGCAGTTGCTCTTCCTGGGTTCCAGCAAAATGAAGACAGTTTATACAATTTTAAAAACATCACAATACATTCATAACAGATTTCACAACACTGTGTGCCCCCAGGCCCCTACTCCACCACTACCATATATCTACAGTACTATATCCATGTGTATGTATAGTGCGTATGTTATTGTGTGTGTGTGTGTATGCATGTGTCTGTGCCAATGTTTGGAATAGAGTTCCATATAGTCATGGCTCTATGTAGTACTGTGCACTTCCCATAGTCTGTTCTGGACTTGGGGACTGTGAAGAGACCTCTGGTGGCATGTCTTGTGGGGTATGCATGGGTGTCTGAGCTGTGTGCCTCCCATAGTCTGTTCTGGACTTGGGGACTGTGAAGAGACCTCTGGTGGCATGTCTTGTGGGGTATACATGGGTGTCTGAGCTGTGTGCCTCCCATAATCTGTTCTGGACTTGGGGACTGTGAAGAGACCTCTGGTGGCATGTCTTGTGGGGTATGCATGGGTGTCTGAGCTGTGTGCCTCCCATAGTCTGTTCTGGACTTGGGGACTGTGAAGAGACCTCTGGTGGCATGTCTTGTGGGGTATACATGGGTGTCTGAGCTGTGTGCCTCCCACAGTCTGTGGTTGTATTGTAGTAGCATTGTAGTAGTATTGCAGTAGTATTACCGTAGTATTGAGGTTGTATTGTAGTAGTATTGCAGTGGTATTGTAGTTGTATTGCAGTAGTATTTTGGTGGTATTGTGGTTGTATTGCAGTAGTATTGTGGTAATTTGGTGGTGGTATTGTGGTTGTACTGCAGTAGAATTGCGGTAGTATTGTGGTGGTATTATAATAGTATTGTGGTTGTATTGCAGTAGTATGGTGGCAGTATTGTGGTTGTATTGCAGTAGTATTGTGGTAATTTGGTGGTGGTATTGTGGTTGTACAGCAGTAGAATTGCGGTAGTATTGTGGTTGTATTGCAGTAGTATTGTGGTAATTTGGTGGTGGTATTGTGGTTGTACTGCAGTATATATGCGGTGGTATTGTGGTAGTATTGCGGTGGTATTGCAGTTGTATTGCAGAAGTATTGTAGTAGTATTGTGGTTGTATTGTAGTAGTATTGTGGTGGTATTGTGGTTGTATCGCAGAAGTATTGTTGTGGTATTTGGTTTGTATTGTGGTTGTATTGCAGTAGTATTGTGGTGGTATTGTGGTTGTATTGTGGTAGCATTGCAGTAGTATTGTGGTGGTATTGTGGTTGTATTGTGGTTGTATTGCAGTAGTATTGTGGTTATATTGCGGTAGTATTGTGGTTGTATTGCAGTAGTATTGTAGTAGTATTGTGGTGGTATTGCAGTAGTATTGTAGTAGTATTGTGGTGGTATTGTGGTTGTATCGCAGAAGTATTGTTGTGGTATTTGGTTTGTATTGTGGTTGTATTGCAGTAGTATTGTGGTGGTATTGTGGTTGTATTGTGGTAGCATTGCAGTAGTATTGTGGTGGTATTGTGGTTGTATTGTGGTTGTATTGCAGTAGTATTGTGGTTATATTGCGGTAGTATTGTGGTTGTATTGCAGTAGTATTGTAGTAGTATTGTGGTGGTATTGCAGTAGTATTGTAGTAGTATTGTGGTGGTATTGCAGATTTTTGCAATGTTACGTAGATGGAAAAAAGCTGTCCTTGAAACAGTCTTGATATGTTCGTCAAAAGAGAGATCAGGGTCAAGAGTAACGCCGAGGTCCTTCACAGTTTTATTTGAGACGACTTTACAACCATCAAGATTAATTGTCAGATTTAACAGAAGATCTCTTTGTTTCTTGGGACCTAGAACAAGCATCTCTGTTTTGTCCGAGTTTAAAAGTAGAAAGTTTTCAGCCATCCACTTCCTTATGTCTGAAACACAGGCTTCTAGCGAGGGCAATTTTGAGGCTTCACCATGTTTCATTGAAATGTACAGCTGTGTGTCATCCGCATAGCAGTGAAAGTTAACATTATGTTTTCGAATAACATCCCCAAGAGGTAAAATATATAGTGAAAACAATAGTGGTCCTAAAACGGAACCTTGAGGAACACCGAAATGTACAGTTGATTTGTCAGAGGACAAACCATTCACAGAGACAAACTGATATCTGTCCGACAGATAAGATCTAAACCAGGCCAGAACTTGTCCGTGTAGACCAATTTGGGTTTCCAGTCTCTCCAAAATAATGTGGTGATCGATAATGTCAAAGGCAGCACTAAGGTCTAGTAGCACGAGGACAGATGCAGAGCCTCGGTCTGACGCCATTAAAAGGTCATTTACCACCTTCACAAGTGCAGTCTCAGTGCTATGATGGGGTCTAAAACCAGACTGAAGCATTTCGTATACATTGTTTGTCTTCAGGAAGGCAGTGAGTTGCTGCGCAACAGCTTTTTCTAAAATTTTTGAGAGGAATGGAAGATTCGATATAGGCCAATAGTTTTTTATATTTTCCGGGTCAAGGTTTGGCTTTTTCAAGAGAGGCTTTATTACTGCCACTTTTAGTGAGTTTGGTACACATCCGGTGGATAGAGAGCCGTGTATTATGTTCAACATAGGAGGGCCAAGCACAGGAAGCAGCTCTTTCAGTAGTTTAGTAGAAATAGGATCCAGTATGCAGCTTGAAGGTTTAGAGGCCATGATTATTTTCATAATTGTGTCAAGAGATATAGTACTAAAACACTTAAGTGTCTCTCCCGATCCCAGGCCCTGGCAGAGCTGTGCAGATCCAGGACAGCTAAGCCCTGGAGGAATACGCAGATTTAAAGAGGAGTCCGTAATTTGCTTTCTAATGATCATGATCTTTTCCTCAAAGAAGTTCATGAATTTATTACTGCTGAAGTGAAAGCACAGTAATCACAGTGGAATGTGCTAATAGTAATCACAGTGGAATGTGCTAATAGTAATCACATTGGAATGTTCTAATAGTAATCACAGTGGAATGTTCTAATAGTAATCACAGTGGAATGTTCTAATAGTAATCACAGGTGATTGTTCTAATAGTCCTGCCCTTGTTTTAGCAGGTGATTTGACAGTCTATCCTGTATTTAGGCTGTAGTCCATAGCCAAGCCCTCTCAACCACTAACTAACATCATTCAGTGTAAAAGACCTACCAGGTACCACTTCACACACTGGAACCTTATCTCTGCTGACCTGAGTGTCAAAATGCTCTCTAAATATACAGTTAAGTCAGATGTTTACATGCATTTAGGTTGGAGTCATTTAACCTCGTTTTTTAATCACTCAACACATTTCTTGAACACAAGTCGGTTAGGACATCTACTTTGTGCATGACACAAGTCATTTTTCCAACAATTGTTTACAGAAATATTATTTCACTTATAATTCCCTGTATCACAATTCCAGTGGGTCAGAAGTTTACATACACTAAGTTGACTGTGCCTTTAAACAGCTTGGAAAATTCCAGAAAATGATGTCATGGCTTTAGAAGCGTCTGATAGGCTAATTGACATCATTTGAGTCAATTGGAAGTGAAGCTGTGGATGTATTTCAAGGCCTACCTTCAAACTCAGTGCCTCTTTGCTTGACATCATGGGAAAATCAAAAGAAATCAGCCAAGACCTCAGAAAAAAATTGTAGACCTCCACAAGTCTGGTTCATCCTTGGGAAAAGTATAAATATCCACAGTAAAACGAGTCCTATATCGACATAACCTGAAAGGCTGCTCAGCAAGGAAGAAGCCACTGCTCCAAAACCGTCATAAAAAAGCCAGACTACGGTTTTGCAACTGCACATGGGTACAAAGAATGTACTTTTTGGAGAAATGTCCTCTGGTCTGATGAAACAAAAATAGAACTGTTTGGCCATAATGACCATCGTTATGTTTGGAGGAAAAAGGGGGATGCTTGCAAGCCGAAGAACACCATCCCAACCGTGAAGCACGGGGGTGGCAGCATCATGTTGTGGGGGTGCTTAGCTGCAGGAGGGACTTGCGCACTTCTCAAAATAGATGGCATCTCGAGGAAGGAAAATGATGTGGATGTATTGAAGCAACATCTCAAGACATCAGTCAGGATGTTAAAGCTTGGTTGCAAATGGGTCTTCCAAATGGACAATGACCCCAAGCATACTTCCAAAGTTGTGGCAAAATGGCTTAAGGACAACAAAGTCAAGGTATTGGAGTGGCCATCACAAAGCCCTGACCTCAATCCCATAGAAAATGTGTGGGCAGAACTGAAAAAGCATGTGTGAGCAAGGAGGCTTACAAACCTGACTCGGGCCAAAATTCACTCAACTTATTGTGGGAAGCTTGTGGATGGCTACCTTAAACGTTTGACCCAAGTTAAACAATTTAAAGGCAATGCTACCAAATACTAATTGAGTGTATGTACACTTCTGACCCACTGGGAATGTGATGAAATAAATTAAAGCTTAAATAAATCATTCTCTCTACTATTATTCTGACATTTCACATTCTTAAAATAAAGTAGTGATCATAACTGACCTTAGACAGGGAATTTTTACTAGGATTGAATGTCAAGAATTGTAAAAAACTGAGTTTAAATGTATTTGGCTAAGGTGTATGTAAACTTTCGACGTCAACTGCAGGTCCTCTGAATTAATATTTAAATATACAGTAGGTCCTCTCTACTGATCTCAAAACATAGGTCCTCTCTACTGTTCTCTAAATATAGGTCCTCTCTACTGATCTCTAAATATAGGTCCTCTCTACTGATCTCTAAATATAGGTCCTCTCTTGTGATCTCTAAATATAGGTCCTCTCTACTGTTCCCTAAATAAAGGTCCTCTCTACTGATCTCTAAATATAGGTCCTCTCTACTGATCTCTAAATATAGGTCCTCTCTACTGATCTCTATATATAGGTCCTCTCTACTGATCTCGAAATATAGGTCCTCTCTTCTGATCTCTAAATATAGGTCCTCTCTTCTGATCTCTAAATATAGGTCCTCTCTACTGATCTGTAAATATAGGTCCTCTCTAATGATCTCTAAATATAGGTTCTCTCTACTGATCTCTAACTATAGGTCCTGTGAACCAGTCCTCTCTACTGATCTCTAAATATAGGTCCTCTCTAATGATCTCTAAATATAGGTTCTCTCTACTGATCTCTAAATATAAGTCCTGTGAACCAGTCCTCTCTACTGATCTCTAAATATAGGTCCTCTCTAATGATCTCTATATATAGGTCCTCTCTACTGATCTCTAAATATAAGTCCTGTGAACCAGTCCTCGCTACTGATCTCTAAATATAGGTTCTCTCTGCTGATCTCTAAATATAGGTCCTCTCTAATGATCTCTAAATATAGGTCCTCTCTAATGATCTCTATATATAGGTCCTCTCTACTGATCTCTAAATATAAGTCCTGTGAACCAGTCCTCTCTACTGATCTCTAACTATAGGTCCTGTGAACCAGTCCTCTCTAATGATCTCTAAATATAGGTCCTCTCTAATGATCTCTATATATAGGTCCTCTCTACTGATCTCTAAATATAAGTCCTGTGAACCAGTCCTCTCTACTGATCTCTAACTATAGGTCCTGTGAACCAGTCCTCTCTAATGATGTATAAATATAGGTCATGTGTGCAGAGGAAGTCAAACACAAACTCCTGGCTCCAGGGCCCCCTGAGTGTTTGTGTCATTGTGCATCAGTGTTTAAGTGCAAGTAAGTGTGTGCTTGTCAGTGTGTGTGTCTTTGTGTGTATATATGTATGTCTGCACGTTTGCGTAAATATGTGTGTGTTTGTTGTGGGTTTGTATAAGTGTAAATGACCCAGCCTCCAGGGTTTGTATCCTGGGCAGTGATCCCAAGCGGTGAGCCCAGACCCCCAGGTCTTTTCCCATCTCTCTGGCCCTCTCTGGCCTTGCCTGGCCCTGTGTTTCCCCCTGTATCACAGTGGTAATGACCCCCTGAGCCCCTCTATGCCCTAGCTGAACTCTGGCGCCCCAGGGCCAGGAATTCCAGTTAACACATCACACAGGCCTTCTTTCTCTCTCTGGGATGTTGCTCCCTTCGCTAAACACTGCCTAGGCGTCAACAGCGACTGACAGGAAGCGGTTCCTTTCGTTCTTCTGTTTCCCTGTCCTCTTTTCTTTCTCTCTGTCCTCTGTTTGGGCTTCTCTTTCTTCCCTTCTTTCTGGTTAATTAAGTTGTTTGGCAGGCGGGCTTGTCAAACAGCGGCGGCTACGTGGGGAGTCCGTTGGGCAGGGAAGGCTCCTGCACACAGAAGGAGAACCCACCATTGTGCTGCCCTAGACGGGTTAGTTTTTCACCGTTAGTGCTGCATCAGTGGACCTGGGACGCACAGAGACACACACACACAGACAGAGAGAGAGCGAGAGAGACCGAGAGAGAGAGACAGAGAGAGCGAGAGAGAGCGAGAGAGAGAGAGAGAGAGAGAGAGAGAGAGAGAGAGAGAGAGAGAGAGAGAGAGAGAGAGAGAGAGAGAGAGAGAGAGAGAGACGACAGACAGACAGACAGACAGACAGACAGACAGACAGACAGACAGACAGACAGACAGACAGACAGACAGACAGACAGACAGACAGACAGACAGACAGACAGACAGACAGACAGACAGACAGACAGACAGACAGACAGAGACAAGAAAAGGTCAACGCCATTGAAGATCAAACACCATTGTAAATACAACCCATATTTATGCTTATCTATTTTCCCTTTTGTACTTTAACCATTTGTACATTGTTACAACACTGTATATAGACATTATATGACATTTGAAATGTCTTTATTGTTTTGAAACTTCTGTATGTGTAATGTTTACTGTTAATTTTGATTGTTTATTTCACTTTTGTATATTATCTACCTCACTTGCTTTGGCAATGTTAGCACATGTTTTCCATGCCAATAAAGCCCCTTGAATTGAATTGAGAGAGAGAGAGACACAGAGTGAGAGAGAGACACAGAGAGAGAGAGACACAGGGAGAGAGAGAGAGACACAGAGAGAGAGAGAGACAGAGAGAGAGAGAGAGAGACAGAGACAGAGAGAGAGACAGAGAGAGAGACAGAGAGAGAGACAGAGACAGAGACAGAGACAGAGACAGAGACAGATAGAGAGAGACACACAGAGACAGAGGTCATGATCAGATGAGCTCCTGCATTTTTCAGCATTTTCTTTAAAAAATATAGATTTAGAGTTAGTTAAACTTGGATTTTTTGTCAGGAACACATACAGGATGCTACCCTCTACAACATAACCCTAAATTCAAATCAAAACTCAAAACCTACAACCTGATTTTGGACGGAATTACGGAATCACCTGAAAGATTCACAACTACCAAGGATTATTACACAGCAAATTCTCTGGAAAACAACAGTAACCTGAAAACACCACCCAACCTGGAACTGAGTGAGTAATGTTTAGTCTGAAACTATATTCTATTGCCAAAAGCCAAGAAGAAAAATACATGACATTACTTTATAAGCATTGAATGAAATATAATTGCCAAGCTTGATACAGCTTCAACTAGCACTGACGTGTCAAGTGAGAGGTGTCAAAGACCATTAGCCCAACAATGGCAGGAGAGTCGAATAGTCTACCCCAACCAAATGGAGAGGCCTTAGAAGCTCCCTCCTGCTGTTCAGAGGTAATTAAAATACAGTACCCTGGGAGTGTAAAGAATGAGAAGGCAAGAAAAGAGCACAAAATGAAGCTCCTTATGGAAAATCAAGAGACACTTTTTGCTGACTATTACAAAAATGGGAACATCAGCAACCTTATCTTCCACACAAACCATCCCCTGGCATGGCACAGTGCTATATTAGCACACTACCCCTCTGTTAAGAGAGGGGGGGTTAACGAGGGGTGGAAACTCAGGATACTTGACAACGAGGACTCTGAGTCAGCTAACATAAATCTATATAAGTCTGGAACAGTATTGGTACAGGGCAACCCCAAACAGTTTCAGCTGGACTTTCACCTAATCAAAGAATTAGCCCAGCAGGAGAAGCTCTCCCTTGATAAAGATACCCCCACCCCAAGCGGGTCAGACCAAAACTCTTCATCATATAACCCCACAGACGAGCAACCCTCAGCAGACAGTCAACCTCCCAGTACAGAGCACTTCTCCCTCATTGAAATGAAGGATAAATTCACCCAGCTGGAGGTAAGGCAGGTTGAGCTGGAACAGCAGTTGATTACACTCCAGTCAGCACAGACCCAGACAACAGTCCAGCACAACAACACCCCCTTAACCAGACCAGGAGAGCTGGAGGTGGAGAGAGACACATCTGGACTCTGGACAGTTAAGAGACAACTTCAACTGGAGAAAGAGCAGAAGCAGGAGCAGGAGCAGAACAGAGCACTAGAGGAGAGGATCAGACTGCTGGAGGAGAGGGAGAGGGGGATGGAGGAGAGGATCAGACTGCTGGAGGAGAGGTTGAGGGGGATGGCATGTGACAGAGAACAACCCACTAGGGAGGTGGCCATCCCCACAGAGAAGCCAGCAGAACAGCCCACCTCATCACCCGACAAAGTCTCGACACCACAGCAGAACAGTCCACACCAGACCCTGACCATAGAGTCAACATCACAGCAGAACAGACAAAAGAAAAACCCCAAGCCCAGCAGCTCTCACCCCCCCTGAGCACCCCCCCTGTCAGCCACCCTGATAGCCCTCCTGACAACCCCCCCACACCCACTGAGGACAAACACAAGACACAGATTTTTCTCCTTATGGACTCAAATGGGAAATTTATAGAAGAAAAAAAACTTTTTCCCAAACACAGTGTGTCTAAACTCTGGTGTCCAAACACCCAGTGCACCTTCTGTCTGAGGACAAACTAGGCTCACCTAGCCACATAATAATACACACAGGCACAAACGACCTGAGAGCACAGCAGGAAAGGGTGGCCACAGCACTGAAGGGAGTGATTGAAAAAGCTTCTTCTACTTTCCCCAATGCACAAGTGGTTATCTCCACCCTGCTACCACGAAAAGACTTCCACCCTGCTACAATACAGCGGGTAAACGCAAGCATCTCCCGTGACTGTGCCTCAAAACCAAATGTTTTCCTGGCCCACCACTCCACCCTGGACTTGAACAGCCTCTATGACCAGGTCCACCTCTACAAGGCAGCAGTGCCCACCTTTGCCCGGACTCTAAAGGACATCGCTCTCAAACGCAGCCCCAACACTTCACACAGGAGCAACAGATCAATAGACACCCCACCCAGACCAGCGAGACACCATCCAAGACCTTCAGCACCCCACCCTGGACCTACACATAGAGGACCCACGCCAAGAGGACCTACATCCAGACCACAGCACCCCCAGACACACCCCCACCCCAACCAATCAACACCCCCCCACATCAACCATGCCCACACCCAATTTAGGCCCCCTCAGATCAGACCTATGCCACTCCTGCCCACCCCATGCACCCCACCCCCGCAGAGAGGGCATCAACATGGAAGTCACACATACGCCCAGGTAGTGAGCGGGCAAACAGGCCCAACCCCCACTCTTACACTCGCCCAAGCCAACGGCATGTACCAGATGCTCAGCAGGCTCTGCTCACACTTACTGGCCTGAGGCCAAACCACGACCAACAACATTGGACACTTTATGGAACAAAAAGCCTTCACTATATCATCCTGGAATATCCAAGGCCTGAGGTCATCTGCCTTTGGCCTAAAGAGCAGGAACCCGGACTTCACCAAAGAAATCGGTAATGCAGACATTGTCATCCTGCAAGAAACCTGGTACAGAGGAGACGGACCCACTGGTTGCCCTCTAGGTTACAGAGAGCTGGTAGTCCCATCCACCAAACTACCAGGTGTGAAACAGGGAAGGGACTCAGGGGGAATGCTAATTTGGTATAGAGCAGACCTAACTCACTCCATTAAATTAATCAAAACAGGAACATTTTACATTTGGCTAGAAATTCAAAAGGAAATTATCTTAACAGAGAAAAATGTCCTCCTGTGTGCTACCTATATCCCCCCACTAGAATCCCCATACTTTAATGAAGACAGCTTCTCCATCCTGAAGGAGGAAATCAATCATTTCCAGGCCCAGGGACATGTATTAGTCTGTGGCGACCTAAATGCCAGAACTGGACAAGAACCTGACACCCTCAGCACACAGGGGGACAAACACCTGCCTGCAGGTGACAGCATTCCCTCCCCCATATGCCCCCCTAGGCACAACTATGACAACATAACCAACAAAAACGGGTCACAACTCCTGCAGCTCTGTCGCACGCTGGGTATGTACATAGTCAATGGTAGGCTTCGAGGGGACTCCTATGGTAGGTTCACCTATAGCTCATCTCTTGGCAGTAGCACGGTAGACTACTTTATCACTGACCTCAACCCAGAGTCTCTCAGAGCGTTCACAGTCAGCCCACTGACACCCCTATCAGACCACAGCAAAATCACAGTCTACTTGAACAGAGCAATACTCAATCATGAGGCATCAAAGCCAAAGGAACTGAGTAACATTAAGAAATGCTATAGATGGAAGGAATGCAGTTTGGAAACCTACCAAAACACAATTAGACAACAGCAAATTCAATCCCTTTTAGACAACTTCCTGGGTAAAACGTTCCACTGCAATAGTGAAGGTGTAAACTTGGCAGTAGAAAATCTTAACAGTATATTTGACCTCTCAGCTTCCCTGTCAAATCTAAAAATCTCAAATAGAAAACCAAAGAAAATGAACAACAATGACAAATGGTTTGATGAAGAATGCAAAAATCTAAGAAATAAATTGAGAAACCTGTCCAACCAAAAACATAGAGACCCGGAAAACCTGAGTCTACGCCTTCACTATGGTGAATCACTAAAACAATACAGAAATACACTACGGAAAAAGAAGGAACAGCACGTCAGAAATCAGCTCAATGTAATTGAAGAATCCATAGACTCTAACCACTTCTGGGAAAATTGGAAAACACTAAACAAACAACAACACGAAGAATTATCTATCCAAAATGGAGATGTATGGGTAAACCACTTCTCCAATCTTTTTGGCTCTATAACAAAGAATAAAGAGCAAAAACATATACATGATCAAATACAAATCCTAGAATCAACTATTAAAGACTACCAGAACCCACTGGATTCTCCAATTACCTTGAACGAGTTACAGGACAAAATAAAAACCCTCCAACCCAAAAAGGCCTGTGGTGTTGATGGTATCCTTAATGAAATGATCAAATATACAGACAACAAATTCCAATTGGCTATACTAAAACTCTTTAACATCGTCCTTAGCTCTGGCATCTTCCCCAATATTTGGAACCAAGGACTGATCACCCCAATCCACAAAAGTGGAGACAAATTTGACCCCAATAACTACCGTGGAATATGCGTCAACAGTAACCTTGGGAAAATACTCTGCATTATCATTAACAGCAGACTCGTACATTTCCTCAATGAAAACAATGTACTGAGCAAATGTCAAATTGGCTTTTTACCAAATTACCGTACAACAGACCATGTATTCACCCTACACACCCTAATTGACAACCAAACAAACCAAAACAAAGGCAAAGTCTTCTCATGCTTTGTTGACTTCAAAAAAGCCTTCGACTCAATTTGGCATGAGGGTCTGCTATACAAATTGATGGAAAGTGGTGTTGGGGGTAAAACATACGACATTATAAAATCCATGTACACAAACAACAAGTGTGCGGTTAAAATTGGCAAAAAACACACACATTTCGTGGGGTGAGACAGGGATGCAGCTTAAGCCCCACCCTCTTCAACATATATATCAACGAATTGGCGCGGGCACTAGAACAGTCTGCAGCACCCGGCCTCACCCTACTAGACTCTGAAGTCAAATGTCTACTGTTTGCTGATGATCTGGTGCTTCTGTCACCAACCAAGGAGGGCCTACAGCAGCACCTAGATCTTCTGCACAGATTCTGTCAGACCTGGGCCCTGACAGTAAATCTCAGTAAGACCAAAATAATGGTGTTCCAAAAAAGGTCCAGTCGCCAGGACCACAAATTCCATCTAGACACTGTTGCCCTAGAGCACACAAAAAACTATACATACCTCGGCCTAAACATCAGCGCCACAGGTAACTTCCACAAAGCTGTGAACGATCTGAGAGACAAGGCAAGAAGGGCATTCTATGCCATCAAAAGGAACATAAATTTCAACATACCAATTAGGATCTGGCTAAAAATACTTGAATCAGTCATAGAGCCCATTGCCCTTTATGGTTGTGAGGTCTGGGGTCCGCTCACCAACCAAGATTTCACAAAATGGGACAAACACCAAATTGAGACTCTGCATGCAGAATTCTGCAAAAATATCCTCCGTGTACAACGTAGAACACCAAATAATGCATGCAGAGCAGAATTAGGCCGATACCCACTAATTATCAAAATCCAGAAAAGAGCCGTTAAATTCTACAACCACCTAAAAGGAAGCGATTCCCAAACCTTCCATAACAAAGCCATCACCTACAGAGAGATGAACCTGGAGAAGAGTCCCCTAAGCAAGCTGGTCCTAGGGCTCTGTTCACAAACACAAACACACCCCACAGAGCCCCAGGACAACAGCACAATTAGACCCAACCAAATCATGAGAAAACAAAAAGATAATTACTTGACACATTGGAAAGAATTAACAAAAAAACAGAGCAAACTAGAATGCTATTTGGCCCTAAACAGAGAGTACACAGTGGCAGAATACCTGACCACTGTGACTGACCCAAACTTAAGGAAAGCTTTGACTATGTACAGACTCAGTGAGCATAGCCTTGCTATTGAGAAAGGCCGCCGTAGGCAGACATGGCTCTCAAGAGAAGACAGGCTATGTGCTCACTGCCCACAAAATGAGGTGGAAACTGAGCTGCACTTCCTAACCTCCTGCCCAATGTATGACCATATTAGAGAGACATATTTCCCACAGATTACACAGATCCACAAAGAATTTGAAAACAAATCCAATTTTGATAAACTCCCATATCTACTGGGAGAAATTCCACAGTGTGCCATCACAGCAGCAAGATTTGTGACCTGTTGCCACAAGAAAAGGGCAACCAGTGAAGAACAAACACCATTGTAAATACAACCCATATTTATGCTTATTTATTTTAACTTGTGTGCTTTAACCATTTGTACATTGTTACAACACTGTATATATATAATATAACATTTGTAATGTCTTTATTGTTTTGAAACTTCTGTATGTGTAATGTTTACTGTTAATTTGTATTGTTTATTTCACTTTTGTATAATATCTACCTCACTTGCTTTGGCAATGTTAACACATGTTTCCCATGCCAATAAAGCCCCTTGAATTGAATTGAATTGAATTGAGAGAGAGAGACAGAGACACAGAGAGAGAGAGAGAGAGGAGCTTCACAGCTGGTGGTGTCTCTATGTCTCCAGTACTACATGTCACAACCTTCTAATTCCACTGATGAGGAATAAGGAACTGGAATTCATTTTGTGGGCATTTTGTGACTGACCAGGGTTTAGTCTCAGAAATCCCAGACCTAGAGCAACAGCACTAGGCCTGGGAATCATGACGACTTATATTGGTAACTTTAAAAAGGGGAAAAAAAATTGTTTATACTGGTAACTGTCACGGGTGTGACTTGGGTGGGCAAATCTATGTTTCTATTTCTTTGTTGGCCTGGTATGGTTCCCAATCAGAGGCAGCTGTGTATCGTTGTCGCTGATTGGGGATCATACTTAGCCAGCCCTTTATCCCACCTTAAATTGTGGGATCTTGATTTTGTTAGTTACTGTGTAGCATGCAGAACGTTATGTTCGTTTATATTTTGTTGTTTTTTGGTGTTCATCTAATAAAGTAAGATGTACGCTTCCCACGCTGCACCTTGGTCTCCTCATTCCATCAACGGACGTGACAGATGATCCCACCACCAAGTGACCAAGCAGCGTGCCTAGGAGTGGAGGACATCCTGGACCTGGGAGGAGGTAATAGCAGGGTACAAGACCCTGCCATGAAAATAGGCTGAGGCAGCGAGCGAGGAACGGCGACGAAACCAGGAATCAAGGAAACAACGGAAGCCCAAGAGGCAGCCTCCCCAAAAAATTGGGGGGAGGGCACACGGGGTGGTGAGCGGAGCAAAGGTGGGAACGAGAACCAACTCCCTGTAATTATGATGAGGAGTTGGTCACGGTTCAGATACCATTTTTTCCGGCTCTACGCACCGTGCCTCCAGTGCGCACCCTTAGACCGGTGCGTTCTGTGCCTGCTTTTCGCACTTGTCGGGCTAAAATGAGCATCCAGCCAGGACGGGTTGTGCCGGCTCAGCGCTCCTGGTCTCCAGTACGCCTCCTCGGTCCAGGATATCCTGCGCCGGCTCTACGCACTGTGTCGCCAGTGCGCCTTCACAGCCCAGTGCGTCCTGTGCCAGCGCCCCGCACTTGCCGGGCTAAAGTGAGCATCCAGCCAGGACGGGTTGTGCCAGCTCTACGCTCCAGACCTCCAGTGCGCCTCCACGGCCCAGTATATCCTGCATATCCTATATCCTATAGCCTCCAGTGATGATCCATGGCACGAAGCCTCCAGTGATGATCCATGGCACAAAGCCTCCAGTGACGATCCATGACACGAAGCCTCCAGTGACGATCCAAGGTCCGGAGTCTCCTGCGACGGTCTGCAGTCCGGAGCCTCCTGCGACGGTCTGCAGTCTAGAGCCTCCAACGACGGTCTCCAGTCCGGAGCCTGCAGCGACAGTGCCCAGTCAGGAGCCTGCAGCGACGTTCCCCAGTCCGGAGCCTGCAGCGACAATCCCCAGTCCGGAGCCTGCAGCGACAGTCCCCAGTCCGGAGCCTCCAGCGACGGTCCCCAGTCCGGAGTCACCAGCGACGGCCCCCAGTCCGGAGCCTCCAGCGACGTTCCCCAGTCCGGAGCTTCCAGCGAGCGTGCCCAGTCCGGAGCCTCCAGCGAGGGCTCCCAGTCAGGAGCCTCCAGCGAGGTTTCCCAGGCCGGAGACTCCGGCGACGATTGGTGGTTTGGTTCCTCCAGCAGTGATCTATGGTCCGGAGTCCACGACGACGATCTACGGTCCGGAGTCCTCGGCGACGATCCCCGCACCAGAGGCGCCACCGTTGTGGCGATTATAATTAATTAATTATCAAAATCCAGAAAAGAGCCGTTCCTAAAAGGAAGCGATTCCCAAAACAAAGCCATTCCCTTCAGAGAAATTAACCTGGAGAAGAGTTTCATAAACAAGCTGTTCCTGGGGCTCTGTTCACAAACACACCCCACAGAGCCCCAGGACAGCAACACAATTATATATTTTTTTAACCCTCATTATCAAACCAGGTCAGTTGACTGAGAACACATTCTCCTTTACAGCAACAACCTAGGGAATAGTTACAGGGGAGAGGGGGGAATGAATGAGCCAGTTGGAAGCTGGGGATGACTAGGTGACTATGCTGGTATGAGGGCCAGATTGGGAATTTAGCCAGGACACCGGGGTTTACACCCCTACTCTTACGATAAGTGCCATGGGATCTTTAGTGACCCCAGAGAGTCAGGACACCTGTTTAACGTCCCACCCTACACAGGGCAATGTCCCTAGTCACTGATGATCTATATATTCTTTTTTTGACCAGAGGAAAGAGTGCCTCCTACTGGCCCTCCAGCATCACTTCCAACAGCATCTGGACTCCCATCCAGGGACCAACCCTGCTTAGCTTCAGAGGCAAGCCAGCAGTGGAATGCAGGGTTGTATCCTAGACCCAAGCAAATGATGAGAAAACAAAAAGAGAATTACAAAAAAAACTGAGCAAACTAGATAGCTATTTGTCCCTAAACAGCAAGTACACAGTGGTAGAATATTAAGACATACTTTGACTATGTACAGACTCAGTGAGCATAGCCCTGCTATTGAGTAAGGCTGCCGAAGCCTGTCTTCTCTTGAGAGCCAGGTCTGATAATTTTGTGCCCACTGCGCAGAAAATGAGGTGGAAACTGAGCTGTACTTCTTAACCTCCTGCCAAATGTATGACCATATTAGAGACACTAATTCCCATAGATTACACAGACCCACAAAGAATTTGAAAACAAATACAATTTTGATAAACTCCTATATCTTTTGGGTGAAATACCAGTTGGCCATCACACCAGCAAGATTTGTGACCTGTTGCCACAAGAAAAGTGCAACCAGTGAAGAACAAACACCATTGTAAATACAACCAATATTTATGTTTATTTATATTCCCTTTTGTACTTCAACACATTGTTACAACAATGTATTTGAAATGTCTCTATTCCTTTCAACCTTTTGTGAGTGTAATATATACTGTTTGTTTCTGAATGTTTATTTCACTTTTGTTAATTAGCTATTTCACTTGCTTTGGCAATGTAGACATATGTTTCCCATGCCAATAAAGCCCTTTGAATTAAGAGCGAGAGAGAGACAGGGAGAGAGAGAGAGAGCGAGAGAGAGCATAACACTGAGTTATCATTTGTTTTTATAACCTATTCGTAGACAGAAATCTTTGGGTGAATTTTTTTTTTAAACTTTATGAAGCCTGGTTAGGTTGTCCTGCTGGGGGACGTCATGAAGCTTGTTCAGATGGTCCTGCTGGGTGACTTCATGAAGCTTGTTTAGATGGTCCTGCTGGGTGACTTCATGAAGCCTGGTTAGATGGTCCTGCTGGGTGACTTCATGAAGCTTGTTTAGATGGTCCTGCTGGGTGACTTCATGAAGCTTGTTTAGATGGTCATGCTGGGTGACTTCATGAAGCTTGTTTAGATGGTCCTGCTGGGTGACTTCATGAAGCTTGTTTAGATGGTCCTGCTGGGTGACTTCATGAAGCTTGTTCAGATGGTCCTGCTGGGGGACTTCATGAAGCCTGGTTAGATGGTCCTGCTGGGGGACTTCATGAAGCCTGGTTAGATGGTCATGCTGGGTGACTTCATGAAGCTTGTTTAGATGGTCCTGCTGGGTGACTTCATGAAGCTTGTTTAGATGGTCCTGCTGGGGGACTTCATGAAGCCTGGTTAGATGGTCATGCTGGGTGACTTCATGAAGCTTGTTTAGATGGTCCTGCTGGGTGACTTCATGAAGCTTGTTTAGATGGTCCTGCTGGGTGACTTCATGAAGCTTGTTCAGATGGTCCTGCTGGGTGACTTCATGAAGCTTGTTTAGATGGTCCTGCTTCATGAAGCTTGTTTAGATGGTCATGCTGGGTGACTTCATGAAGCTTGTTTAGATGGTCCTGCTGGGTGACTTCATGAAGCTTGTTCAGATGGTCCTGCTGGGTGACTTCATGAAGCTTGTTCAGATGGTCATGCTGGGTGACTTCATGAAGCTTGTTCAGATGGTCATGCTGGGTGACTTCATGAAGCTTGTTTAGATGGTCATGCTGGGTGACTTCATGAAGCTTGTTTAGATGGTCATGCTTCATGAAGCTTGTTTAGATGGTCCTGCTGGGTGACAGTACAGACTGTGTAGCTCAGTGAGAAGTAATGGAGAAAAGGCCCTCAGATCAGAGTGCTCAGCAAATACCATAAACATCTGCTGTATGGGAGTGAAGAGACGCCACAAGCACCAGGCAAACAATGGCTGTGTGTGGAGCTATCAGTCAAGGCTCGAGACGGAATAAGATAAAGAATCTTAGTTACGGAAAACATCAAACGAGATAGAAAATATATATATCTTGTTTTTATATTT